>NW_026062236.1:0-256518 GCF_023897955.1 Schistocerca gregaria | reverse complement strand
CACACGCGAGACACACGCGAGACAGATCCCTAACCCTAACCCTAACCCTAACCCTAACCCTAACCCTAACCCTAACCCTAACCCTAACCCTAACCCTAACCCTAACCCTAACCCTAACCCTAACCCTAACCCTAACCCTAACCCTAACCCTAACCCTAACCCTAACCCTAACCCTAACCCTAACCCTAACCCTAACCCTAACCCTAACCTTCCCTCTTAATTCTTTCTAATTCTTAATCTAATTCTCTTTTTTTCTTTTAATTCTTATTCTTCTTTAATTCTTTAATTCTTAATTCTTTTTCTTATTCTTTACTCTTTTCTTTTTTTATTTTTCTTCTTCTTCCTAATTCTTAATTCCTTCTATCTTTTTTTTCATATCCTCTTCTACCATCTTCCTTCTCTACTTCTATCTTCTATTCTTATCTCTTCTTCTTCTTTCTCTACTACTTCCTCCCCTTCTACTTCCTTTCTATCCTCTATCCAACCTCCTTCCCTCTTCATCTCTATCTATTCTTATTTCATCCCTCTCTCCTTATTCATTATTCCTTTTTCTTCTTTTTCATTCTCTTCTCCTATTCTCTCCTATCCTCCCACCACTCCCACTTATATCTATCTTCTACTCCTTCTTCTATCCTCTTCTTATCCCTTATTATTATCTCATTTCTCTTCTTTATTATTCTTACCTCTCTCTTCCTTCTTCTTTCCTATCCCTTCATACCTCCTCTATCTTCTCATTCTCTTCATCTCTTCTCCAACCTCTATTATCCTTCTTCTTCTTATTCATCTCTTCTTATACTCTTCATTCTCTATCTCTACTTCTCTCTATCCATATCTCCTCTATTATATCATATCAATCCCTTTATTCTTTTCTTTTTATTTTTCTTCTCCTTCCTAATTCTTAATTCCTTCTATCTTTTTTTCATATCCTCCTCTTCATATCTTCCCCCTCTACTTCTATCTTCTATTCTTATCTCTTCTTCTTCTTCCTCTACTACTCCCTCCCCCTTCTACTTCCCTTCTATCCTCTATCCAACCTCCTTCCCTCTTCATATCTATCTACTCCTATTTCATCCTACTCTCCTTATTCACTACTCCTTCCTTTTTCTTCTTTTTCATTCTCTTCTCCTATTCTCTCCTATCCTCCCATCACTCCCACTTATATCTATCTTCTACTCATTCTTCTATCTTCTTATCCCTCTTTATTCTCTCATTTCTCTTCTCTATTATTCTTACCTCTCCCCTACTTCTTCTTTCCTATCCCTTCATACTACCTCTATCTTCTCATTCTCTTCCCAACCTCTACTATCCTTCTTCTTATTCATCTCTTCTTCTACTCTTCATTCTCTATTTCTACTTCTCTTTATCTATATCTCCTCTATTATATCATATCAATCCCTTTATTTTCTTCTTTTTTTTTATTTTTCTTCTCCTTCCTAATTCTTAATTCCTTCTATCTTTTTTTCATATCCTCCTCTTCATATCTTCCCCCTCTACTTCTATCTTCTATTCTTATCTCTTCTTCTTCTTTCTCTACTACTCCCCTTATCTCTTCTTCTTCTTTCTCTACTATTCCCTCCCCTTCTACTCCTCTTCTATCCTCCTCCAACATCTTCCTCCTCTCCTTCATATCTATCTATTCTTATTTCATCCCTCTCTCCTTATTCACTACTCCTTCCTTTTCTTCTTTTTCATTCTCTTCTCCTATTCTCTCCTATCCTCCCACCCCTCCCATTTATATCTATCTTATACTCCTTCTTCTACCCTCTTCTTATCCCTCATTATTCTCTCACTTCTCTTCTCTATTCTTACCTCTCTCCCTTACCTCTTCTTTCTTATCCCTTCATACTATCTCTATCTTCTCATTCTCTTCCCAACCTCTATTATCCTTCTTCTTCTTCTTTTTTTTCTCTTCTTCTACTCTTCATTCTCTATCTCTACTTCTCTCTATCCATATCTCCTCTATTATATCATATCAATCCCTTTATTCTTTTCTTTTTATTTTTCTTCTCCTTCCTAATTCTCTTAATTCCTTCTATCTTTTTTTTCATATCCTCCTCTTCATATCTTCCTCCTCTACTTCTATCTTCTATTCTTATCTCTTCTTCTTCTTTCTCTACTACTTCCTCCCCTTCTACTTCCTTTCTATCCTCTATCCAACCTCCTTCCCTCTTCATCTCTATCTATTCTTATTTCATCCCTCTCTCCTTCTTCATTATTCCTTTTCTTCTTTTTCATTCTCTTCTCCTATTCTCTCCTATCCTCCCACCCCTCCCACTTATATCTATCTTCTACTCATTCTTCTATCTTCTTATCCCTCATTCTTCTCTCATTTCTCTTCTTTATTATTCTTACCTCTCTTATTTCTTCTTTCCTATCCCTTCATACTACCTCTATCTTCTCATTCTCTTCCCAACCTCTCCAACCTCTACTATCCTTATCCTTCTTCCTATTCATCTCTTCTTATACTCTTCATTCTCTATACTTCTCTCTATCCATATCTCCTCTATTATATCATATCATCCTCTCCTTTCCCATCTTCTCTCATCCTATCATCCTCAACCCCTCTACTCTCTATTCTCTCATTCACCACTTCTATTATCCTTCACTACTCATCATATCTCTCATCTTCTATCCTATCTCCTCTTCTCTCATTATATTTCTATCTCTTCTATCCACTCCCACTCTCTTCTCAACTTCTATTATCTTATCTATTTCTTCATCCTCTATCTATCCATACACCTTCTACCTCATTATTCACACTCTATCATACTCTAACACTCTATATACTCTCCTATTCATATATACTCTTCCACATACACTATCATATCACATTATTCATCTACTCTTATCTATCTATTCATAACACTACTCATCCCCTCATAATATTATCCTCATACCTTCACCACACACTCTCTCATCCCACCACTCTCACCATACACTCTCTCATCCCACCACTCTCCTCTATATATATATCTCTTATTATTCATTATTATCTATATCTATTCATACACTCCCACACACCACTCCCACACACTCTTCCTCATATCTATTCTACACACACATCATCCATATCTACTTCTATCATATTCAATTCTTCTATCTCTATCATCATCTCTTCTATCATATTCTACTCTCATATCTCTCTCTCTCTATTCTCATTATTCACTCTTCTTATCCTATTCTATTATCCTATCTCTTTGTTCTATCTCATCTTCTCTTATTCATCTATTACTTCTAACTCTTCAAATTCTATCCCTTTATTCATATCCTCTTTCTATCTTATATATATATATATATCTATACTCTCTCACTCTCTCTATCATCATTATCCTATCTATATCTATCCTTCTTAACTCTTCATCATCTCTTCTTACTTCTTAATTCCTCATCTCTTCTTACTTCTTAATCATCCCTTTATCCATCATTCTTACTCCTTCACACTATCAATATTCACACTTTCACTTCTCTTCTATTCTCTCCTCTCTACTCTTTACTTCCCTTACCCCTTTTCACATTATTCATATTCTATCTATTAATCATATTATTCACATACTATCTCTACTTCTTCTTATTCATATCTTCCTTATTACATCATACTATCTACTCTATCTTCCTATTCTCTCTCATCATATCATTCTCAATATCTCTATTCTTTATTATTACTTATTTATTCTATCATCTATTATTCTCCACTACTCATCATATCTCTCATCTTTTATCACTCTATCATCATACTTCTCTATTCTATCTCATCTTCTCTCATTCTGTATCTCCTTCTATTCTACTCTCTTCTCTCAACTTCTCTCATCTTATCTCTTTCTTTAATCTCTATATCTCTTCACATTCTCTCTACCTCATTATTCATACACACTATCATAATCTATATACACATCCACCTACACACCTTTTCTCATACACACACATATCCTTACAATTATATCATACTATTCATCTATTCTTATCTATATTTTCAACCACTAATCACTATTCATATTCTCCCTCACAATATTATACTCATACACACATCACATATATACTATTATTCACTATTATCTACTCTTATTCATATTATCTATATTTATTCAATACATATCATCCCTATCTACATCTATCATATTCTAATCATCCCTATCTACATCTATCATATTCTACTCACCCACACCTATATCTATCATATTCTACTCACCCACATCTACATCTATCATATTCTAATCATCTCTATCTATATCTATCATATTCTAATCATCTCTATCTATATCTATCATATTCTACTCATCTATATCTATATCTATCATATTCTACTCATCTATATCTATATCTATCATATTCTACTCATCTATATCTATATCTATCATATTCTACTCATCTATATCTATATCTATCATATTCTACTCATCTATATCTATATCTATCATATTCTACTCATCTATATCTATATCTGTCACATTCTAATCATCCATATCTATATCTATCATATTCTAATCATCCACATCTATACCTATTATACTCTAATCATCCACATCTATCATTATCTCCTATATCATATTCTCCTTTCATATCTCTCTCTATTCTCATCGCTTTCAACCTATTATTCTATTCTATCATCATATCTCTCTATTCTATCTCATCTTCTCATTCTACTTTTACTATTCTATTCACTCATCTCAACTTCTACTATCTTATCTATCTCTTCATTCTCTCTATATTTCTATACTATCTATCTCACTATTCACACACTATTATATCCACCATTCACCTATTCTATCACTTCTCATACACACATATCATTACAATCATATCATAATATTCATCTACTCTTATCTATATATTCTCAACACTACTCATACCCCCACAATATCATACTCATACACACACCACACACACTCATCCTTAACAATAATCCATATATATATATATATCTCTTACTATATACTATTATTTACTTCTATTCATATTATCTATATCTATCATATTCAAATCATCCATATCTATCATATTCAAATCATCCATATCTATCATATTCAAATCATCCATATCTATCATATTCAAATCATCCATATCTATCATTATCTTCTCTATTATATTCTTCTTTCATATCTCTCTCTCTCTCTATTCTTATTACTTCTTTTCTTATCTTATTCTATTATCATATCTCTTTATCCTATCTCATCTTCTCTTATTCATCTACAACTTATAACTTTTCAAATTCTATCACTTTATTCGTTCATCTCATCTTCTGTTACTTTATTCATTTCTTCAATTTATATTATATTCTACATATATATTCTTATTTTTTATTATATTATTCATATACTATATTATCATCATATTATCTTCTATATCTATTATTTATTATTTCTTCTTTATTTATATCTATTTCTTCTTTATTTATATCTATTTCTTCTTTATTTATATCTATTTCTTCTTTATTTATATCTATTTCTTCTTTATTTATATCTATTTCTTCTTTATTTATATCTATTTCTTCTTTATTTATATCTATTTCTTCTATCTCTTCTTACTTTTTAATTCATATCTTAATATATATATATTATTTCTCTATTCTTTATATTATCAATATCCTTTTTTTTATCATTCAACTTCTTCTAGTTCTTCTATTTTCAAACTCTATTCATTCTATTCAAACTCTATTCAAACTCTACTACTCTATCATATTTAATCTCTATCTTTATTTATTCTATTTCATCTAATATTCTATTATTATTATCTATATATAATTCTATATCCTATAACTCATCTATTCACAATCTTATTATTATCATATTATCTACCTATTCACAATCATATCACATTACTCATATGCTTCACACACACACCATCATCAACAATCTTATTTATATATATTCACAATATCATATCATACTTAACAATACACACACTATTTATTATTTATTATTATTTATTATTATTTATTATTATTTATTATTATTTATTATTATTTATTATTATTTATTATTATTTATTATTATTTATTATTATTTATTATTATTTATATTATTCACATCTATTCAACCCAAACCATAACTATCTATTTCCATTTAACCTAAACCATAACTATCTATTTCTATTTAATCCAAACCATAACTATCTATTTCTATTTAACCTAAACCATAACTATCTATTTCTATTTAATCCAAACCATAATTATATATATATTCTCATAATTATATATATACATATATACTCTTCTCATAATTATATACATATATTCTTCTACATCATAACTATATACCTCTCTCACTCTATCATACTATCCTCTCCTATCACTCTTTATCTATCTATTCTCATTATACTTTCTATTATTCTATTTTATCATCATATCTCTTTATTTTATCTTATATTCTTTATTATCATATCATCCTATTTTATATTTTACAAATCTTATTTACTTCCTATTCAATCTTCTTATTTTTTTTATATTCATATCTATACATATTCTTCTATACATTCTATTTATTCATACACTCATACTGTATCATACATATCTACACACTTACACTATATCCATATATCTCTACACCTTCATACTATATCATACATCTCTACACCTTCATACTATATCATACATCTATACACCTTCATACTATATCATACATCTATACACACTTATACTATATCATACATCTATACACACTTATACTATATCATACATCTCTACACCTTCATACTATATCATACATCTCTACACCTTCATACTATATCATACATCTATACACACTTACACTATAACATATATCTATACACACACATATTATATCATACTATCTATATATATTCTATCTAATTACATTATCCATACTCTATCTATCTTCTATTATAATATCCATACTCTATCTATCTTCTATTATAATATCCATACTCTATCTATCTTCTATTATATTATCCATACTCTATCTATCTTCTATTATAATATCCATACTCTATCTATCTTCTATTATAATATCCATACTCTATCTATCTTCTATTATAATATCCATACTCTATCTATCTTCTATTATAATATCCATACTCTATCTATCTTCTATTATATTATCCATACTCTATCTATCTTCTATTATATTATCCATACTCTATCTATCTTCTATTATATTATTTATATACTATCAATCATATCATATTATTTATATTCTATCAATCATCAATCATATTATTTATATTCTATCAATCATCAATCATATTATTTATATTCTATCAATCATCAATCATATTATTTATATTCTATCAATCATCAATCATATTATATCTATCAATCATACTCTCTATATACTATTTCTTTATCTATCTTATCTATATCCTCTTTATTCTAACATCCTATCCTATATTTATTTATTTTAAATCTCATCTCTATTCCATACATCATTTCTATCATATCTCTCTATACTCTCTCTATCTATACATTCATCACACACTATCATAATTCATACTATTCTTCTATTTTATCCACATTCATATACACATTCTCATATCATTATCTATATATCATCATATCTCTCAATTCATACTATCCATACCTCCCTACATACTCTTCTTCACTTTATCATTCTCAAATATCATCATATCATTCAAATTATCTATATATCTCCACACACCTTTTCCCCTCCTCACATATCTCATCCTATCTATCTATCTCTATTCACACTCATATTAACATATCTCAATCTATATTATCTATCTATATACTTTCTACACATCATCATATCATCATCACATCTCTCAATTCATACACACACATACATATTTTTATATTCCCATCTCAATTCATACACATACATACATATTTCTATATTCCCATCTCAATTCATACACATACATACATATTTTTATATTCCTATCTCAATTCATACACATATATACATATTTTTATATTCCCATCTCAATTCACACACATATATATTCTCATAATCATTTTATTTATTTATATACCCATTCACATCATCATACATACATATACTCACAACAATCACATCTCAATTTACACACACATACATATCCTCATCTACATACAATCGTGTTATTCAAACTATCCCCACATACATATTTCACATATTCACTATCATGCCTCAACTCATACACATACACTCTCTATATACCATCCCATTCATATCATACTATATATTAATTTCACTATATAATATATAATAATATTCATATATATATATATATATTCTATTATATATAATATTACACTCTCTCATCTCTATAACAATAACATTATTATTTATCATATTATATTTTTCTCATCTATCTAACTTATGCCAATCATGTGTTATTTTTAATCAATAAAAATCATATTATATATAAAACTCTTTAATAATTTATACAAAATCATTAAATTATCAATTTAATATAAATATATCTCTAATAAATACATACAATATTAAAAACCATAAATCTTTAAAAATTAAATAATCTACTCATAACCTGATTCTCATCATTCTATTTTCAGTACTAAATATTCATAAACAAAATCAATCATTTTACTATACAACCTCTTTTAAATAATCTATATACAACATATATTATCTTATTCTCTGCCTTATCTATCAATTTTATTCTGATCACTTTTAACACTAATCAACACTATTCTAATCTAAACAAATATTTTTAATAAATATTAATACTACTATGCTATTATAGCTATATGACATAAGTTATAAATTTTACTAAAAATAAAATTACATTTAATAACAATCATTTATTTTAAACTGACTTAATCTTACAACTCATAGACAATATAATCAAATATGCCCTAATCAATATTATATAAACTCTTATATCAGCAGTTGTTTATATAAATAATATAATACTATCATCAATATAATACAATGAACTATCATCATAAATTTAATAATTATATACATATATATTATTATATATATAACCATTCATTTATTCTATTATCATCTTCAATAGCAATATATAATATTATTTTATCATTTATTTAAAAACTCAGATATACATATCAATATATCTAAATCGTTCATATAAATATATTATTTTAGATCTATAATTTTGATTTAAATATTATAATAATATCTATTTATACAAATACCAATATAATATATTTAACTATTATATTATACTGTATTAATCTATTATTTATTATATATTATATACAACCATATCACTTATACAATAATACTTTATCATATTTATAATACACTTTATTATATATATATATATATATATTTTTAATAAACATTTTATTATATTATCAGATTTTATATCCATATTATAATAATTCATATATATATATATATATATATTTACAATATTTTTTTATATTTTATAATCGTTCACTTTACATTATATATATATATATATATTTATAACAACCTATTTTTATCAAAATCACTTGATATAACTTCATATAACATTACATATTGTATATATATATATATATATATATTTATATTATATATATATATTTACATTTATCTACATTATTATTCATTTATATAATTAATTTTAACAATATGTTATATTCTACATTTATTATTATTATATATATATATTTTAACACATATTATGTTTATAATTTTATTTGTTTTAATTATTTAATATATATAAAATATATAGATATTTCTCTTATGTAATATATCTGATTTTTTATCATAAATCAACTATACTACTCAATATAAATATTTCATCTTATATAAAATTTTTATAACTTAAAACATTTTTTTTATTATTTTTCTATTATTCTTCTATGTTTTACATTTATATAATCATTTATTTATCTTTTATATCAATTTTTTTTAACTCTATAATTATTCATTATTCATCATACACTATCTATCTTATCTTATATTCATTATACACTATCTATTATCTATTCTTATTTATCATAAATCTTCTATATCTACACTCTTATTTATCATAATCCTTCTCTCTATATCTATCATTCTTATTCTATCATACTCCTCTCTATTCTCTCATTATCTCTTTTATTATTCTATTCTATTATCATATCTCTCTATCCTATCACATCTTCTCTTATTCATTATCCATTTTTATCCTTCTACACTTCTCTCATTCATCTTTATTCACTTCTTTCAACTTCTATTATATTATTTATTTAATCTCTATTCTACTTTCTATGTATATATATATATATATACATATTTATCTCTCTCTCTCTACATATTCTATATCTATCTCACTTATTTACATATACTATCATAATCATCATACACATACTCTCTTCTTCATACATACACTTTCTTCTAATTATATCATATTATATTCTTATTTACATTTTCACACCATTTACAATACTATTTGTACTCTCACAATATTATATTCATACAAATATATCCACACACACACTACTCATTATTTATTATTATTTACTTTTATTCATATTATCTACTCAATCTATATCATAATCACCTACCTACATCTACTCAATCTACATCATAATCACCTATATCTATTCAATCTACATCATAATCACCTACCTACATCTACTCAATCGACATCATAATCACCTATATCTATTTACTCTACATCATAATCACCTATATCTATTCAGTCTACATCATAATCACCTATATATATTCAGTCTACATCATAATCACCTATATCTATTCATTCTACATCATAATCACCTATATCTATTCATTCTACATCATAATCACCTATATCTATTCATTCTATATCATAATCACCTATATCTATTCATTCTATATCATAATCACCTATATCTATTCATTCTACATCATAATCACCTATATCTATTCATTCTACATCATAATCACCTATATCTATTCATTCTACATCATAATCACCTATATCTATTCATTCTACATCATAATCACCTATATCTATTCATTCTACATCATAATCACCTATCACTCTCACTCTATTATATTATTATCTCCTATTATTCTATTTTTCTATTCTTAATCTCTCATCAACTCATTCTATCATCATATCTCTCTATCTATCTTATCTTCTCTTCTTCATCTACAACATATAACTTTTCAAATTTTATTCTATTCATTCATATCCATTCATATCATATTCTATTACCTTATTCTCATCTTCAATTTATATTATATATATATATATACATTCTCACTCTCTATTACATTATTTATATATTATATTATTATCATACTATCTCTATCTATCTCTTCTTAATTCTTAATTTATATCTCCTCTTCTTAATTCCTTCTACTTTTTTTTCATATCCTCCTCCAATATCTTCCTCCTCTATTTCTATTTTCTATTCCAACTCTTCATACCCTCCCCCTCTTCATCTTCTTCTATCTATACTTCTATCTTCTACTCCTATTTCCTCCTCCTCTACTTCTATTTTCTACTTCTATTTCTTCTTCCTTCACTATTTCTATCTTCTGTTCCAAACTCTTCACTCCTTCTCCCTTTCCTCTTTTCAACTTCTATCTTCTACTCCTATCTCTAATCCTCCTTACTACTACTTCTATCTACCTTCTATTCTTAATTCTTCTTTCTTTCTCCTCTACTTCAAACTCTTCATATCTTCTATCACTACTTCTATATTCTATTCCTAACTCTTCATATCTTCTCCCTCCTCTCCTTCTCTCTCCTCCTATTCTCTACTCCAATCTCTTCTTCTTCTTCCTCCTCTATTCATATCTTTTATTCCAATTTCTTCTTCTACCATTACTTCTATCTTCTTCTTCCTTATCCCATTCTCCCTCTCCATTACTTCTATCTTCTATTCCTATTCTTCCCTTCACTCTCACAACCCCTTCTCCTTCATATATATCTACTCTAAATTCATTCCCCTCTTCTTATTCACTACTCCTTCTCTTTCTTCCTTTTTATTATCTTCCCCCTCCCTCTCCTATCTTCTACTCCTATCTACTACTCTTTTCTATTCCTCATACCTTTTATTCCTTTCTCTTTGTTTCTATTCTCCTCTCTTCCTACTACCTACTTATTTTCAATTCATTATTCTATCTTCTTATCCTTCATTATTATCTCATTTCTCTTCTCTATTATTCTTACCTCTCTCTTACTTCTTCTTTCCTATCCCTTCATACTATCTCTATCTTCTCATTCTCTTTCCAACCTCTCCAACCTCTACTATCCTTATCCTTCTTCTTCTTATTCATCTCTTCTTATACTCTTCATTCTCTATCTCTATTCCTCTCTATCTATATCTCCTCTATTATATCATATCATCCTCTCCTTTCCCATCTTCTCTCATCCTCAACCCCTCTACTCTCTATTCTCTCTCATTCACTACTTCTATTATCCTTCACTACTCATCATATCTCTCATCTTCTATCCTATCTCCTCTTCTCTCATTATATTTCTATCTCTTCTATCCACTTCTACTCTCTTCTCAACTTCTATTATCTTATCTGTTTCTTCATCCTCTATCTATCCATACACCCTCTACCTCATTATTCACACTCTATCATACTCTAACACTCTATATACTCTCCTATTCATACATACTCTTTCACATACTCTTTCACATACTCTTTCACATACACTATCATCTCACACTATTCATCTACTCTTATCTATATATTCATAACACTACTCATACCCTCACAATATTCTTCTCACACTCTCATCACACACTTTCTCATCCTCAACTCTCCTCTATATATATATCTCTTGTTCATTGTTATCTATATCTATTCATACATTCCCACACACTCTTCCCACACACTCTTCCTCATATCTATTCTACACACATATCATCCATATCTACTTCTATCATATTCAATTCTTCTATCTCTATCATCATCTCTTCTATTATATTCTACTCTCATATCTCTCTCTCTCTATTCTCATTATTCACTCTTCTTATCCTATTCTATTATCCTATCTCTTTATTCTATCTCATCTTCTCTTATTCATCTATTACTTCTAACTCTTCAAATTCTATCCCTTCATTCATATCCTCTTTCTATCTTATATATATACACACATATATATGCTCTCTAACTCTCTCTATCATCATTATCCTATCTATATCTATCCTTCTTAACTCTTCATCATCTCTTCTTACTTCTTAATCATCCCTTTATCCATCATTCTTACTCCTTCATACTATCAATATTCACACTTTCACTTCTCTTCTATCCTCTCCTCTCTACTCTTTACTACCCTTGCCCCTTTTCACATTATTCATATTCTATCTATTAATCATATTATTCACATACTATCTCTACTTCTTCTTATTCATATCTTCCTTATTACATCATACTATCTACTCTATCATCTTTCTATTCTCTCTCATCATATCATCCTCAATATCTCTATTCTATATTATCACTTATTTATTCTATCATCTATTATTCTCCACTACTCATCATATCTCTCATCTTCTATTACTCTCTCATCACATTTCTCTATTCTATCTCATCTTCTCTCATTCTACTTCTTCTACCCCCTACTCTCCTCTCACTTCCTATTCACTCCTATCATTTTCTACTACCTTATCCACCTCTTCAACTTCTATTATATATATATATATATATACTCTCTACCTCATTATTCACACACAGTATCTTTCTCATCACACACACATACCCTTCATACACACATCTACTCTTAATTATATCATACACACACACCACCTCTTAATCATATCATACACACATCACACACACATCTTCAACTATACACATATCTTTTATTATTCATTATTATTTACTCCTATTCATTTTATCCATATCTATTCAATACACCTCATCCATATCTACATCTATCATATTCTAATCATCCCTATCTATATCTATTAGATTATAACCATTCATATCTATATCTATCATATTCTAATCATCTATATCTATCATTTTCTCTTCCATCATCTTATCTTTTTATATCTCTCTCTCTCTTTATTCTCATTACTTCTTTTTTCTTCTCTTCTATTATTCTATCTCTTCTTTTTTTTTCTCTTCTATTATTCTATCTCTTCTTTTTTCTTTCTCCTCTTCTATTATCCTATCTCTTCTTTTTTCCTTCTCTTCTATTATCCTATCCTATCTCTCTATCTTATCTCATCTTCTCTTATTCATCACTAACTTATAACTCTTCAAATTCTTCTATTCACTCATCTTATCTTCTATTATTTTATTATTTATATTCTCAACATATATTATATTCTATCTATATACTCTATCACTCTCTATCATATTATCAAGCACATATTCTATTATCATCATATTATTCATATTTATTCTTCTTACTTCTTCTTACCATTAATTCTCAATCTTTATTTAATTCTCATCATAATCTATTATTCTTATTTTTTACATTATCAATATCCTTATTTCTATTTCTTCTTATATTCTCCTCCTTCTCTCCTCTCAAATTCTATTAATTCATCTTATTCAACCTACCCTATATTTTTCATCTATCACTAACTCTCTATTATTCAACTCACTTTCTTCTACATCATACTATTCATATATAATATCACCATCCTATTATCTATACATTCTATCTATCTATACATTCTATCTATCTATACACTCTATCTATCTATACATTCTATCTATACTACATATACATTATCCATTATTATTCTATTCATTTTCTTGTATTCACAATCTCATACTCAATAATATTATTCATATATCATTCATTATTCATTATTATCTTATATTCATTATACACTATCTATTATCTATTCTTATTTATCATAAATCTTCTATATCTACACTCTTATTTATCATAAATCTTCTATATCTACACTCTTATTTATCATAAATCTTCTATATCTACACTCTTATTTATCATAAATCTTCTATATCTACACTCTTATTTATCATAAATCTTCTATATCTACACTCTTATTCTATCATAAATCTTCTATATCTACACTCTTATTTATCATAAATCTTCTATATCTACACTCTTATTTATCATAAATCTTCTATATCTACACTCTTATTCTATCATACTCCTCTCTATTCTCTCATTATCTCTTTTATTATTCTATTCTATTATCATATCTCTCTATCCTATCACATCTTCTCTTATTCATTATCCATTTTTATCCTCCTACACTTCTCTCATTCATCTTTATTCACTTCTTTCAACTTCTATTATATTATTTATTTAATCTCTATTCTACTTTCTATATATATATATATATATATATATATTTATCTCTCTCTACATATTCTATATCTATCTCACTTATTTACATATACTATCATAATCATCATACACATACTCTCTTCTTCATACATACACTTTCTTCTAATTATATCATATTATATTCTTATTTACATTTTCACACCATTTACAATACTATTTATAATCTCACAATATTATATTCATACAAATATATCCATACACACACTACTCATTATTTATTATTATTTACTTTTGTTCATATCATCTACTCAATCTACATCATAATCACCTATATCTATTCAATCTACATCATAATTATCTATCACTCTCACTCTATTATATTATTATCTCCTATTATTCTATTCTTATTTTATCTCTCATCAACTCATTCTATCATCATATCTCTCTATCTTATCTTCTCTTATTCATCTACAACATATAACTTTTCAAATTCAATTCTATTCATTCATATCATCTTATATTATCTTATTCACATCTTCAATCTATATTATATTCTATATATACTCTCTCATTATCTATCATATTATCAAACATTATATCATCATTATCATGTTATCTATATTTATTCTTCTTAATTCTTGTCTCTCTCTTAATCTTTAATTATCTCTTAACCTATCATTCTTATTCCTTCATACTATCATTATCTATTTTCTCTCCTTCACATTACTATTATCTACTTTCTCATTCCTATTCTATTTTATCCTCTCTAATTTGTACTATTCATTATCCTTCTTCATATTATTCATATCTTATTTATTAATCATTTTATTTACATACTATCTTTAATTCTTAATATCTCTATATCTAACTTATTATATCATCTCTTCTACTTTTTTATTTTCTCTCATCATATCATTCTCAATTATTCTATTCTTTATTATCTCTTATTCTTTATTATCTATTATCCTTTCCTATTTATTATAACTTTTTCATATTTATCATTCTATTATCATATCTCTTTATCATATCATATCATATCTATTATTTATTATTAACTTTTATCTCTCCTTTTTTTATTCTATCTATTCTTCATAAATTCTACAATATTATTCAAATCTTCAATCTATAATATTTATTTTAAATAACTCTCAAATATCCTATCCTATTATTTATATACAATATCAAAATCATATATTTTTCTTCATATACACTACCTCATCATATACCTATCTTCACACATATTATCTTATCATATACCTCTCTTTATATATTATCTCATCCTATTATCTATATATTTCTTAATCAATCAAATCATATATTTACATCACCAATATTATTCATATATACTCAACATTATACATATACATATTTTCTATATTCTATACACTCTATTCATTATTATTTACTTCTCTATTTATATTACATATTATCCACAACTCATTCATATTCATTTACATCTATATACGTTTTCTATTATAATTATACTTTTTTATTCACTACAAATCATAACTATCTATCTTAATCACTCTCTATCATAATATTTTCTATTATTATTTTATCCTTCTATTATCTTATTCTAATATTTTATATCTATTTATTCTATCTTCTATTATCTATCATTATATCATCTTATTATATATTATATTATCATTTTTATTTTATTCATTTTTCACATTCAATTGCTCTATATTTTTTTTATATTCATATCAATATATATTTATCTATATATCATATCTATCTCAAAATACATTCATACACTATCACATATTAGAACATATTCATACAATATCACATCTCAAAATATATCTATTCTCTATTATTTTATCATATTATCCTATTCTATTATCTCAATATTTTTATCTTTTATTATTATATCATACTACAATACCTTTTATCCTATATTATCATATTATCTCTCATTATTTTATTATAATATCATATTTTACTATCATATTTTATTATATTATTCTATCTTATCCTATATTTTATTATATTATTCTATCTTATCCTATATTTTATCATCATATTATTCTATCTTATCCTATATTTTATCATCATATTATTCTATCTTATCCTATATTTTATCATCATATTATTCTATCTTATCCTATATTTTATCATCATATTATTCTATCTTATCCTATATTTTATCATCATATTATTCTATCTTATCCTATATTTTATCATCATATTATTCTATCTTATCCTATATTTTATCATCATATTATTCTATCTTATCCTATATTTTATCATCATATTATTATATTATATCTTATCCTATATTTTATCATCATATTATTATATTATATCTTATATCCTCTCTTCAAATTCATATCTTATCTATATCTTCATTCATATTACATTTACATAGACCCTTTCTATCTTATATCTCTATATATTTCTCAACAACTTATATTATCTTGTATACTCTCAACCTCTATCATACTCTAATTATATATCTTTCTATCATAATTATTCTCTCATATTTTTCAATCTATATCAACTATCTATACATCCCTCTCATTATATCATATTCATATTCTACCTATATCATACTATCTATATCTTCTCTTTTATTATATCATATTGTTTCTCTTCATATAACTCTATCATAATTATCTATATATTATCTCTCTATCATACTATCTATATTTTATTCATTATAATATACTATTCTATATCTATTCTTCTTTAAATATCACTTCTATCTCACATATTATCTACATCATATATCTATATATTTTATATATAGATATCATATACCATATCTCAATTCATAATATCCCTCTACTTTATATATTTCATTCTATCTATCTATTCACACTTACATCATCACATCTCAATTTATATCATCTATATACTCTATATATAAAATATTATCACCACATCTTAATTTATATTATCTATATACCCTTACATATCTCATTCTATTTACATACTATCTCATATTTATATCTCATTTATTCATATCTATTCATACCTCCTTATTCATATTCATAATCATTTCATTTATTTATAATCTATTTATATCTTATTATCTATATACAATCATATCTTAATTCATATTATCTATAAACTCTATACACCCCACACACTTATATACATTCTATATACATTCATATCCTTCAAACTATTCATATCTAAAATATATCATCTTTCTATATAACATCATATCATCCTTTTATCATCTCATCTATATATAAACTTTCTTCATTTCTCATATACATACAATTATATTGTTTATTTATTCATCCTATCTCTATATATATTTACTATATACATCATTCATACATCTACACACACTCATAACACTATTTATTTATATTATCACATACAATATTATCCACCAACCTCCATATATCATCCTATCTCAATTCATTCATAAACATATCATTATCAATCATTATTCACATTATCTACAACCATTAAATTTATTAAATTTTATATTATTCATACACTATCATACCTCTCATTATGTTTATATATGCCAATTATTATTCAATCTTATTTATAAATATACAATCCTATCTCAATTCATATACACATATCTAAATATATACATCCTCAACTATCCTATCCTACACATATCATATATATATTCATCTTTGTATTATTTATACACACGTATACTCATTCTCTAATTATATTATTCATATAATATTCATACATTTTAAATTATCCGTATACATCATTTACCTCTATCTCATTATATCTCAATTTATATAAATATAATTTCACATTTAATCATATTAATCATTATTTCTATTATTCATATATACTTTTTTTTTATCATATATACTTATCATCTCTTTTATCTCTTATATTTATATTCTATCTTTTATATTCATTTTTATTTTATTTCAAACTATTCATCTTTTTATATCATCTCATTTATATTCATCTTAGTTAATAACTTTATCATAATTACATTAAATCTATATAATAATAAATATTTATAATATCAATACCTCCTCACATATATATTTATCTCATTTTTTTATTATATTATCTAACTAAATTATATTTTATTTATTTTAATTAACATATATATCATATTCATATATATTTTATATTCTAATATATAAATAATATTTATTTCTTATTCAATCTTTAATAAATCTTTTCTATAATATTATATATAATCAATTAAATTCTTTTAATCTAATCAAATAATAAACTTTTTTTAATAATAATTTATATAATATTAATATTAAAACTCTATTATATTATTCTATAATTATTAAAAAAACTACTTTAATATATATATATATATCAATACATTAATATATAATAAATATATCTTATATTTATTCTAAAACTAATATTTTATTTTTGACATCATCATCTTTTATATATCAATAATATCTTATTATATAAATTTCATAATATTTCATATTTTATTTTATTTTTTATATTTTAATTCTATATCATTTTATTATATATACATATTATTTTATATATAATAAACTATAACAATAAATCTTATATTAAATAAATATTAATATTTTAATTCAAATTATCTATATTTTTATAACTCTCTCTCTATATATATTTTATTTACTATATCATTTTATATAAATATCATAATTCTAATTTAATATCATTTCTATTATACCTCTGCATATTATCATCATAATAATTATTTTTAATTTATATATATATACTATTGAACCAATTGATGATTTATCTATAAAGTTGTATTGACAATTTATAATATTATTGCATAATTTATTTACAGGTCCAATAAAACATTTGTTCTTATTAATATATGGAGGTAACATTTTATCATTACAACTTGCATTCAGAATATGTTTTGTTGAGCTAATATTCATATATAACAACTTTTCCAGACGACTCAGATCAGGAATATTACCTTCAAATCTATTCTCTATCATTTCTAAATTTCTGAGATTGATTAAATCACCTATTTCATTTGGTATAATTCCACTTAATTGATTAAAACTTAGATTTAGACTAGTTAACCTAATCATATTACCAATCTCAGATGATAAACTACCACTAAATTTGTTACCCATAAGATCTAGATATTCTAATTTACTTAATGAATATAGACCATTAGGTATTGATCCAGATAAACTTGATCCACTTAAATCAAGATATAATAAATTATTCAGATTTCTAATATCATTACTTAAACTACCACTAAATCTGCTACCTCCTAATTTCAGTTCTTGTAATTCTATTAACGAATATAAACCATCAGGTATCTCACCAGATAAACTTGATCCACTTAAGTCAACAAATTGTAACATATCCAGATATTTAATATCATCATTTAAACTACCAATAAACTTGTTTCCTTGTAGATACATAAATCTTAATTTAGTCAATGAATATAGACCATCAGGTATTGATCCATACAGACTTAATCCACTTAAATCAATATGTAATAACCTATTCATATTTTTAATATTATCACTTAATCTGCCATTAAACTTGTTTCCTTGTAGATATAGATATTGCAATTTAATCAATGAATATAGACCATCAGGTATCTCACCAGATAGGTTTAAATTACTTAAATCAAGAGTGTGTAGATTATTCAGATTTCTAATCTTATCACTTAAACTACCATTAAATTTGTTACCTGCTAATTTCAGATCTTGTAATTCAATTAATGAATATAAACCATCAGGTATTGGTCCAGATAAACTTGATCCACTTAAGTCAAGCTCTAATAATTTATTCTTTAGTTTTCTAATATTATCACTTAATCTACCACTAAAATTATTCCCTTTTAGATTCAGATAATTCAATCTAGGTAATGAATATAGACCATCAGGTATTTCACCAGATAGATTTGATCCACTTAAATCAAGCTCTGATAAACTATCCATATTTTTAATATTATCACTTAATCTACCAATAAATCTACTACCTCCTAACTTCAGCTTTTGTAATTGACTTAATGAATATATACCATCAGGTATCTCACCAGATAGATTTGATCCATTTAAATCAATTAATCGTAACATATTCAGATTTCTGATATCATCACTTAATATACCATTAAATTTGTTTCCTTGTAGATACAGATGTTCCAATTTAGTTAATGAACATAGACCATCAGGTATTGGTCCAGATAGATTTAAATTACTTAAATCAATATGTGTTAACTTATTCAGATTTCTAATCTTATCACTTAAACTACCATTAAATCTATTACCTCCTAACATTATATGTTCTAAATTACTTAATGAATATAGACCATCAGGTATCGGTCCAGATAGATTTGATCCACTTATTAGAATATATTTTAAATTCTTCATATTTTCAATATCATTACTTAAACTACCATTAAATTTGTTCCCATCTAAAAACATAGCATGCAGATCAGTCAACAAGTAGAAACCATCAGGTATCGGCCCAGATAGATTCAAACGATATAAATTAAGATATCTTAATTTATTTAGATTTCTAATATTATCGCTTAAACTACCACTAAATTTGCTTCCTCCTAGATCCAGACTTATCAATTCATTCAGCTCATAAATTTCATTCGGAATATTACCTTGCAGATTTGTCTGACCTATTTTTAAACTTCTTAATGTATTTTTAATTATTCTAATCTCTACAGGAAATGCTGATAATTCAACCCCATCCAATACAACATCACTCACCTCACCATTACTGCAACTTATTATTCTTCTATCATTGCAGTAGTCATCTGCAATTTTATCATTCACTAATAACTTGTTCAACTCCGCCACAAATTTTGAAGAGTTATTTTCTATCGAAAATATTCTTGAAACCTCAAATAATATAATCGCTATTATCAATAACTTATTTACCATCTTCATATCTTAATAATAAATGATTTCTTATTTTTCAATCTCTCTTCAAATATTTTTTATCGGCTAATATGTTTTTAATTATTTAAACCTTATAAAAAATTTTTTTAATATTATTCATTACATATAACAGCCTCTCTTATATTTATTATCATCTTAATACATATATTATAATCTATATTATATCCGTATTATTTTCCTATATCATAAACAATTTATATTCTTTATAAAACTAGTTATAGATTTTTTCTTAATATTTTCATTTTATTCTATCATTATTTTCTTAGCCTGTTATTAATCTATTCTAATTTATATCTTTTCATTATCAATATATAATCTATATTTTATATATATATATATAACTTCTTTCTTTATCAAAAACTACAACATATAAATATTAATTATAATTTTTTATACCAAATACTCAAAAAATATTCATTTGGGCTCATTTAAAAAAAAAAACACATATAATTATTATCTATATACATATATCTTATTACTTTTTATTTACATTATACTATTTATTTTTATTTATTAATATCTATTATTATAATAATATATTCTTTTTCTTTACTTCTTCTATCAATATTTGTTTTTAATTTACAATACATATTATTTTTTCATCTATTATTTTATTTATTCTATTTTTTTATTTATAACATTTATAATTCAGAATATATTTTTACACATATTTTCTATATATATATATATATATATTTTTATATAAAATCATTTTTTTATTATTTTTTTAATTTATAAATATCAATCATATTATCTACCTATAAAATATCTATTATAATCATCAATCATATTATTATCTATCTACAAAATATTTATTATAATCATCAATCATATTATCATCTACCTATACAATATCTATCATAATTATCCATCTTATCAAAATTCATTTATTATATATTATTTATTATATATTATTTATTATATATATACATACTTTCTATACCATGTATATATATATATATATACTTTTATTTTATCTATCTTACATCTTATTATTAATTATCTATATTATTTATTCTATCACTTATTATCATTATATTTATTTATCATATCTATACATTATTTATTTTTTTATTTCAAATAATCATCTATATATATATATATATATATATTTATCTATCATATATATATATATATACAATTTCTTATTCTTTATTATTATGCTTTATTTACTTTATTTTTTTTATATATCTTATATCTTATCTTCTATTTATCTTATTTTAAAATCTACTAAAAAAATATAATTTATATCTTTTCAAAATTATTATAGTATATATAATATATTTAATATCCTTTATCTTTTATAAATATATTTTTATTTCATAATTATTCATATACATTATCTATCTTTATATTTTATCTTCTTCTTCTTTAATCTCTTTATATATCATTTATTTATGTTATTTAATATTATTTTATTCTATATTATATATTATCTAACTCTAATTAATTTATATTATTTTAATATTTTCTATTAAATCTTATATTCCTTTTATTTCTTCAACCTATAATATTATCTCTTTAATTTACTTTCTCTATTCTATACTACTATATACCTTATTTAATTCATTATATTATTACATATACACACTCTATTATGCTATATACATACATATATTATTATTTATATATTATCTATATACATACTCTTTTACTATATCATTTTGTCATACATATTCACATATCATATTATTTCATACATTCATATATTTTATCATACTATCTATCATCTATATATTTCTTTCATATTATCACACATACTTCTATACTTTATTATACTATCCACACATAGTACCTATATAATATTATCTATACACAAAATATATCATTTATAAACTCAAATTATATTATATTATTCACATTAATATAATTATATATATATTCCTTATTATATCATATTATATATATTCTTCTATATATCTTTACTATTCACATATAATATCTATACTATACTATACTATACTATCTATATATATTCTCTACACTACTAATATATTCTCATTTACTTTAAACTTCTATCCACTTGCTCTCTCATCATTCCGTTCTACCTAATTCTCTCAAATTCCACGACTTCATCATATTCAACCTACATTATCCATTTTATATATTCCTACATACTCTATCACATTATTCACACATAATTATACATAATATATATTTACAATCTTATTATATAATTCACCCAAAGTATTATCATCATACTATTCATATAATCACAATAATATCACATTATTCACACACTGTCTACATACACTATCCCTATCAATATTGTTTATACATGCTCATAATATCATATTCATCTATATTATTTACACACTACTTATTATTCACTATTATCTCTCTCTATTCATATTATTTACTATCTCTTTATTTATATTATTCACTATTATCTCTCTCTATTCATATTATTTACTATCTCTTTATTTATATTATTCACTATTATCTCTCTCTATTCATATTATTTACTATCTCTTTATTTATATTATTCACTATTATCTCTCTCTATTCATATTATTTACTATCTCTTTATTTATATTATTCACTATTATCTCTCTCTATTCATATTATTTACTATCTCTTTATTTATATTATTCACTATTATCTCTCTCTATTCATATTATTTACTATCTCTTTATTTATATTATTCACTATTATCTCTCTCTATTCATCTATATTACATCCCTTCTATCATAATTATTTTCCTCTACCCATCACTTATCCCCCACATTCACTCCTATTTACCACAAATCTTCTATATCTATCATTTTCAATCTATTATAATATCCTCTTTCCTATCATTCTATTCTTTATTTTTCATTATTCCATTCTATCATCATAACTCTCTATCCTATATCTTATCTAATTCATTATCAACTTTTATCCTTCTACTTTTCTTCTTTTATTCTACTCACTTCTATCAACTTCTTCTACTATATTATTCATATATTCAATCTCTATCAATCATCTACTCTATATATCTACATACTTTATACCATATTATTCACATACAATATCATAATCATCATACATACACATATATTCCTTTATACACACACATATATTCCTTTATACACACATATATATATTCCTTTATACACACACATATATTCCTTTATACACACACATATATTCCTTTATACACACACATATATCCCTAATCTCATACACACACATATATCCCTAATCTCATACACACACATATATCCCTAATCTCATATACACATCTTCTTGTAACTCTATCATACTATCCATATACTATTTTATTTACATTCTCAATCAATAATACTATCCATATCCTCATAATATCATACACATACATATATATACATATATACAAACTTACACTCAACAACACTTACACATACATATATACAAACTTACACTCAACAACACTTACACATACATATATACAAACTTACACTCAACAACACTTACACATACATATATATATATATACATATATACAAACTCACACTCAACAACACTTACACATACATATATATATATATACAAACTCACACTCAACAACACTTACACATACATATATATATATATACAAACTCACACTCAACAACACTTACACATACATATATATATATACAAACTCACACTCAACAACACTTACACATACATATATATATATATACAAACTCACACTCAACAACACTTACACATACATATATATATATACAAACTCACACTCAACAACACTTACACATACATATATATATATATACAAACTCACACTCAACAACACTTACACATACATAAATATATATATATACAAACTCACACTCAACAATACTTACACACACACTACTTTTATTACTCACTATTATCTACTCTTATTCATATTATTCATATCTACCTAATCCAAATCATAACTATCTACATTTATTCAATCTAAATTATAACTATCTATACACTCTTTACATCATAATTATATATCATATCCATTCTATCATATTATTATCTTATTATTTTTCTATTCTCATATTGTCTTCTATTATCCTATTCTATCATCATATCTCTTCATCATATATTATATTCTATATTATCACATTATCTTATTCTCTATTATATTATCTTTTCAATTTTATTCATTCTGCACATTCAATCTTTTGTACCCCTTTATATGCATACTTATACATATTCTTCTATACATCATACCTCTTCACCCACATACACAATATCACACCTCTCTACACATTCATATAATATCATACCTCTATATACACATACACAACATCATACATCTCTACACCTTCACATAATATCATAATATCATATCTCTCTATATACCTACTCTCTATCCTATTATATTCTATCCCATTATCTCAATATTCTTATTTTATTCTACTACCCTATATTACTCTATACTTTTTATTCTATACTATCACATTATCTCCTATTCTTCTATCGTATTATCTTAGTATATCATTACATTATTCCATCCTATTTCTATACTATCTTATTATTGTCTTATTATATCCTCTTTTATATTATTCACTTTAAATTTAACTCATATTCATATTTTTTTTATATCTCCATATAGATTTATTCTTCTATTATCTCTATTCCTATTATTTATACAAAAATACTCTACATCATATTTATACACTCCTCATCAATTCATACTCTTTTGTATAGTTTCAATTTATATCTTACTCTAATTCTAGATCCACAAACATTATCATAACTATTCTTATCTCATATTTTGCAATCTATATCAACTATCTATATATTTTTAATTATATCATATTCATATTATACATTCTATTTTCTATCTAATCAATTATCTATTTTCATTCAAATTCTCTATACATTCTCTCTTTTCTATACTTTATTATTCACATTTATTTTTCTATTATACCATACTACCCTCTATACACTATACTATAGCTATCCATATTCTATCAACTATGCTATTCACATATCATCTTTCTATCATACTATCCACATCTTCTTCATCCTAATAATATATTTTCCTATATTTATTCTTCTAAATATCACTCCTATTTCACACAATATCTCTATTAATCTATCTATATACTCTCTATTTATATATCATCCACATACTATCATACTTCAATTCATACTCTCCTATTATTCCACATACACTCATTATCTTATCACCTACACATCATCATATCATTCAAACTATCCATATATATATATATATATATATCCCCACATCCCTTGTCCTATCTAACTATTCATATTTACATCATCACATCTCAATTCATAATATACACATACTCTACACACATTATCTCACCACCATATCTTAATTCATAATATCTATACACCCTCCACATTTCTCATTCTATTCACACCCTCTCATATCTACATCTCATTTATTTATACTTATCCAAACATTTACACGCATAATCATAATCACTTCATTTATTCGTATTATCTATAACTACACAAATACTCATTCACATACAATCACATCTATCTCTCAATTCATATTATCTATAAATTCTACACATTCAAACATTTTTTATCCATATTCACATTCTTCAAACTATCCACATCCAAAATACACTATATACCATCTCATCATCCCTTCATCTCATCAGCATACAAACTCTCATCATTCTCCACATACCCATAATCATATTATTTATTCATCTTATCTACAAATATACTTACAATCTATATATTCATACACAAACATTCTTAATATTATCTATCAATTTACATACACATCCTATATATACATATTTAAATACATCTACATCCTTCCTTACACCCTCTTACACGTACATCCCACATATCATCTATATACATATTTATCCTCATATCATTTTATATATACAATCATTCCTACAATCACATTATTCATAATATTATACACACACTCATAATAGTATTATCCATATTCAAAACTTTTACACTATCTATCTGCTATACATCATCATATATCAATGCATACATACACACATTTCTATACCTATTCGCACCAATCATCATTCATTCATACTATCCATATCTACACAAACATATAATCATACACACTCATCTACTTCTCATCATTCATACACAATCCCATCATTTATATACACCTATCTGTACTTTGCAAATCTTCCATATTATACTATACAAACACAACATATTTATATCATACTATCCATATACTCTCCACAATAATCTCATACTATTTACATCTACTTACACAAAATCATCTTTCTCCATATAAACAAATCCACAAAATACTCTTAACAATACTATCTATATATTCCTCATTATACCATATTATTTATTCATATTTTATTCAACCCACTTATCTACAATCTATTTCTATTCATATTTTATTCAACCCACTTATCTACAATCCACTTCTATTCATATTACCTATACACTATCTCGGTCATAAATGTCTAAATATATTCAATCTATGTTATAACTGTTTATATACATATTTTAATCTTTTATATATTGATAATTTAATCTACTCAAATATATATTTACTTTCTTTCTTACTTTTTTTATTATATTTATTTATCTCTTTTATCTAATCTATTCATACTCTATCTTTTATATACATTCATTCCTATTCTACCTTAGATTACTTATCAACTCTATTTATATCTATATTTCATTAATATTCATTTTAACTAGTTTCTTATAAATTATATTTATTAAATCTATATAATAATATCTATAATATTAATATACCACATATATATATATATATGTATATATATTCTTATATTTCATTTTTTATTCAATCTAAATAAACTATATCTTTGTTATTTCAATCAATATCTACCTTCTATTCATATATTTCATATTCTAATAACATATTTTTTTCATTCAACCCTCAAAAAATCTTCTAAATATTAAATAATATCATAACCAACTAAACTTTCCTAATCAAATAATTAACAATCAAATTTATAAAATATTATTAATAATAAAATTTTTATCATATATTACATTGCTTTATAATTTCTATTATTAATTCAATATATCTCTACAAAACATGTCAATACATCAATATATAAGAATATTTACAAACTATATATCAAAACATTTATTCTAATTATATTATTCTAAAAGTATTTATATTAATCTTATTCTATTATATATATTTCATAATATCTCTCATAAAATATTTTAAACTATATCTTTATATTTTTTTATTAACTTCATTTCATATATTTCTCACTCTTTTTTATTATTTTATATATATATATTAAACTATATAAAATTATCATTACAATAAAAATTAATATTTCAGTTCAAATTATCATTATCTTATTTTCATCTATGTCTAGATAATTTATTATCTATTATCTTGCATATATATATATATCATAATAAAAAATTCAATTTAACATTATTTATCTTTATTTCATCCCTAAATATCATCATAATAACAATTACTTTCAATTCATATGTTTATAAAATTGAATCAACTAATTATTTATCCATAAGTTTATTGCTCTAATTACACTACATAATATTATTTTATAATTTACTCATAGCTCTAATCAAAAAATTATTCTTAATAATAAACAGAGGTAACATATTATTATCATAATTAACACTCAGACTATGTTGTTTTGTTGAACTAATATCTATATTTATTAAATTTATCAGATAATTCAAATTAGCAATTTTATTTTCAAACTATTCTTACTTAATTAAATTATTAATTTCATCTCATATTATGCCATTTAATTTATTGAAACTCATATTTATACTATTTAACAAAACCAGATTATCAATATTAGATTATAAACTATCATTGATACTGTTATTTTATAAGATGCAAATATTTCAATTTAGTCAATCAATACAGATTATCATCTAATAAACCAGATAGAATCTTGACCTATTCAAGTCAAAAATCAATTATTTACCTATATCTCTAATCTTATCATTTAAACCATCATTAAATTTATTCTTTTGTCATTTCAAATGTTTTAATTTTATCAGTTCATAGCTTTAATTTAGAATATTATCTTGCAGATTAGCTTATCTTACTTCTGAATTCTCTCTACTGTCTGTCTCTTTGTCTCTATCTCTCTGACTCTATCTATTTCTCTCTCTAATCCTTTTAATATTTAGAAAGCTATACTAATAAGTTTTATTTAATATAATATTACTAACCTGATCAAAATTATTACAAATTATTTTTGATTTTCTCCATAATAGTTATCTAATCTTATTTACAATCACTTAAATTCACTAATAGATTACTTAACTCAGCCAAAAACATCTTCTAAGGTTTATCTGACTTGATTAAAGAAAACGTTGCTTAAATCTTAACTATTATTATCACCATTATCAACAAAATTGATCACTTTCATATTTTATTATCAACTAACCTCTTACCTTTCAGTTTGCTTTTAACTATCATTTTATATCGACTATTATATAGTTCAAAATTATTTTAATTTACATAAGCTTAATCGTTAGAAAATCACGATATACATAAATAAATAAATTTTCATTTATCTTTCTTCAATTTAAAATATCAATCTTATCTACTTGTACAATTATATATAAAATCAACTTTTAATACTTATTTAATCTAGCTATTTTCATTACTTATCTATTTATTTTTCATTATTTTTTATTTAACATATTGTATTAATTATCTATATTATTTACTCTACTATTTTATCATTATATCTATCATCCCTATATTTATACACTTCATCTAGATATTCACCTTCATATATCTCGTATCTATATTTTTTTTGTCATCTATCTTATTCATCACCCTTTATTCATCCCCTTCAACTTTTTTTTTCTCTCTCTCTCTCTCTCTCTCTTTTGTCTAGTTATTCCATTTAACAATAAAAAAATATAATTTATCTCATGTCTCCTATATACCTCTTTATCTCAAACTTATCTTATAATTTATACCTAATATTCTTATCATCTTCCTCTAAATGCATCTCTACCTCATAATTATTCATATATATATATTCTCTTCCTTCATTTTTTTCTCTTTCTTCTATAATATTCAATACTGATTTTATCATCTTTATCTTCATAATCTTTATATTCCTATTCAATACTATCATCTATCTATCTTCTCTAATCCACACTTTCATATCCTATTTCTATTATTTACAAACACTCTCTCATTCTTTCAATCTATCATATCTCTTCAACCTAATATATCTATTTTATATTATCTACCTTATTCATTTTATTATATTATCATATACTCTCTATTATACTATCTATACGCTCGCCTATTATCTAAACATACTGTATTATATCATATTATCCTATATACTCACACATTCTATCATAATATTTACTCATTACTCATTTTACCATATTATCTCACATATTCCTACATCCTATCATACTATCTACATACAATATCTATATTATCTTATCTTATCCAAATACAAATTATATCAAACTACGCATACATTCAAACTTTATCATATTAAATATATACTAATCATATTTCTTCATACTATCTAAATATTTACTAACTCTATTATGTTATCCACATTAATATAAACGCCTATATATTCCTCATTACATCATATTACCTATACATACACTTTTATTTATTCATATTATTCACATAATTTTTAAACCACTACATCCTATACATATATATATATATATACTTTCTTCTATTATACTATTTCATTATCACATCATCCTATCTTATTGTTCATTCTCTTATTATCCTATCATGTTTTATATATGTTAAATATTGTTATGTATTATCTATATATATATATAGATAATAATATTTCAAATTAAAATTAATAATTTCACAATTCTTCATATTTCACTCTATTATTTAATGTATATCTATTATTTATTCATCTATATATTATATTTTGTTAACATCATATAAATACACAAGTTATACTAGATATATTAATTCATATATCTTTATATTTAACTATTATATTATTATTAGATATATTTCTACATTTTAATCATTTTTTCTATTTATATATCATCTAGGTGTATTACATAATATTTATATATATTTAAGATATAAAACCTTTAATAGTTATTTAAATTTATTAATATTAAGTGACAGCCTATTGTCCTTGTTATCATAATTTATATAATTTTTATTTTTAATTGTGTTAATATCTTCAATAATAACATTTTTTACTATTTTATATATATTATCATTATTTTATTAAAATTTAATTATTAGATCATTTAATTCAGCATTATCATATCAATTTACTCTAATATCTTTAACTATAATAATGTTATTTTTTCTTATTTACAATTTATTTGATTAATTTATTGTTGTTTATACATAACCATTAATTATTAGCTATATATTACTGATATAGACAATAAATATTCAAAATCATTTAATAAACTCAAAAAAATATATATATAAATACTAGCTTTTTAATGATAATCTATTATATAAATCATAATAATATTAAATCGATTCATAAACCATATTTAAAAAATTAAAACTAAAATATTACAAATATTTAACAACCTATAATAACTAAAAAAATACTCTTATTTACTTTTAATATATATTTACAAATTACATAGTATATATACATTATCTATATTAATAAATATTTGAAAACGATTACAATGTTATCTATCTTAATTTTATATTCTGAATAATACCATTTTTTTTAATATAAATTTTTGTTCAATCAAATTGTTAATATACTTTTCAATATGTTAATATACTGTATTTATAATATCAAATATCACTTTAGCATTATTTGTTGGTTTATTCTTAAATAATCTCGGTTTTAAAAATACAACATGTTCTTATCTGGTAGAAGAATATAAGGATTTCTATTTCTTCATTTTTATTATAACACCTTTTATAGATATTATACCCTGTATAATTTGAAATAATCAGCTGAATTGTATCAATATCAGCTCATATAAAATTTATTCCTATTCTTGATAAATTACTGTTTATAATTGATTAAATACATATAGAGCAATTCATCTTTATATATTCTAAAATGGGTAAAAATATATAAAAATATCCTGAAATACTATAACATAGTTTATAGTTATTAATAAAATTATTTTTTCGTACAATATCTCTATAAAACCAGAAATTTATAACTAATTACCTACCAAATATAGAATATAACACAGTCATATAGAGAATAACAAAATTAGTCTAAAATATGATTTTATTATACTCCTCTTTTTTGTAATATTAATTAACTTTTTATATATATACTTCTAATATTATCTATAATCACTCCCTAATAACAATATGATATTTACATCTAGATCAAGTTATAATATTCCAGTTCCTGAATCTATTTTAGAGTGCCCTTATATTAATATATATTTTATCATCTTATGATGGCGTTATAGTCTAACTTAATTAAATATTTCTGCACTGCCTAAAATCAAAATCAGACTTTAGAATGAAAAAATCAGAGATTAGAATAAAATCAATATGATGGTATTACTTTCTTAATAAAATAACTAGTTAGAATGATAAACTGAGCATCTTAGAACCAAAATATGATATATCATCATGATTTTTTCAATTAATTTTATATTAAAATATTTGAAATTATATAGTATAATTGATGATTAAAAATAAACAAAATTTACAAATAATATATTAACATAGATATATATATTATTTTTTAGATATTACGAAATTTCTATATATCAATGATAAATAATTAAAATATTACATACAAATAATAAATTTGAACACATAGAGATCATAGACATACTAAAAAATACAGATATTTTAAATTCAAATATACCTCTAGAGTATATCAACTAAGTTAAACAAGAAATGACTGATCAAATACATAACCAAACATTCTATATTATATGTGTTGTTAATTATTGTCATATCTAGTCAAATAGTTATAAAATAAAACTATTTTAAATATAACATACCTTATTAATAGTTCCATCAGCATCATTTATACATGATTCTAAAACAATCTAATTTACTTAATAATCAATATTATTACCTGAATATATGATTTAATGCTAACCATACTTAGATTTTTTTTATTCTTATATAATAATTTTATATTGTATTAATCTATCTTCAAAAAAAATATCTATTCATAAACATAATAAACGTTCGATTTATAGATCATGTTATAATATAAATAAACATAAATTTTTATATAAAATTAATTAAAACCTATTGATTCTATATAATATATGAATTAACCAAAAGAAATATTGATAATAACAAATAAATAATCTTTCTATAATATAATTAGAACAAATCATTAATAATATGATATAATCAGACAGATGATATCAAAATATAAGTGATTGGTTATATAAAATAAAAAAAAATCGAATGTAAAACGGATATATTATATCAATAAATGAAATTATATAATAGATGAATAAAATTAAAAAAATTAAGAATAATATAAAAGATAAATGTTTTAGAAAGAATAGATAATTTAGATATAATAAAGTCTATAATTATATAATGAATATGACCATACTAGTAAAAAAGCACAGATTCCCATCCGATCAGCTAATTTAAACATACTTAGACCTATTTATTAATGGAATCAAAAACCAGCTATCAACTCTAGGTATTATATTCTTTTTTCCTTATACAAATTATATTATATATTTTTTATTATATTAATATATTTTCTAATTAAACTATTTATAACAATTATATATACAATATTAAATTTCAATACATTTTAATATATATCATTTTTTTTAATTTATCATACATTTATATACACAAATAATATATAATAATTATTAAACTAATTCTATATAAATATAGATAATCTTTTTATACTATAATCCATCTGATTGATGTATTTTTATTTTTCAGTTAAATCTAATATTTAATCATACCATTTCCATTATTCATCCCTCTATTTCTATTCTATATAATTTTCATTATTCAATTTATTATTTTAATTGATATCATAGCTTTAATGTTATCTATTAAAATATACTAATATCATTATTTAAATATATCATCTATTATCATCTGTCTCTATTTAACGTTATAATTTATCATAAATACCTATACACCCATTTATTCTATATTACCTATATCTTATCTACATACTCATATATTTTATCATATTATCTATTCCTACTTTATCTAATCTATAATTCATAACCTTCTATATTATTCACATACTTTAATCTATATCATACTATCCATACACACTCATTATCACCTATTATCTATACATATTTATCTATCATACTGTCTACATTTTGTCATCTATATATTTATGCTCTCTCTACCATATTTTCTATTTCTCTCTATCTAATCAAATCTTCATTCCTATTCTATCTAATTCATAATCTCTTATTCTATCCAATCATATTATTTACACATACTTTTCATTATATTATATCATATTTATATTTTTTTATATTATCTTATCTAATCTTATTCTATTATCTTACCCTCCATTATTATGTTCTATTTCATTATCACATTATTCTATTTTATATTTTATTCTATCATTATATATCCTGTTCTTTTTATCTACTATTATAAAACCACATTATATATCTTATTATTTTTATTTTTTAAAACTCAACACTGATTTTATTTTCTCTTCTCAATATTTTAAATTTTTTTAATTTTCAATTTCTACTTATCTATCTATTAACCATTCTTCTATTATATTCTATATTATTTATTACATCATACTATCAATACGTTCAACCTATATTATATCTTCTCTCTACATATATTCTTATTCTATCACACTATCCACACACAATATTCATATCATACATAATTTATATTCACAATTATATCATACTATTTTACATACTCAATCATTTCTATTATCTATATAATAATATCTACACATTCATACCAATAATACTATTCACACATTCATATTCTATCATATTCATATATACACATAGCATACAAACATACACACTCAATAATACTTCACATACATACACTTCTCATTATTCATTATTATTATTATTCACTTATTCATATTATTATTCATTTATTCATATTATTATTCATTTATTCATATTATTATTCATTTATTCATATTATTATTCATTTATTCATATTATTATTCATTTATTCATATTATTATTCATTTATTCATATTATTATTCATTTATTCATATTATTATTCATTTATTCATATTATTATTCATTTATTCATATTATTATTCATTTATTCATATTATTATTCATTTATTCATATTATTATTCACTTATTCATATTATTCACCTATTCTTCAATTCATTCTTATTCATATTATTCACCTATTCTTCAATTCATTCTTATTCATATTATTCACCTATTCTTCAATTCATTCTTATTCATATTATCTATTCTCTCTCTACCATAACTATTCATTTTTACTCAATCCAAGACATAATTATCTATACACTTTCCACATTATAATTATCCACCTCTCTCACTATATCATACTATGCTTTCCTATCATTTTATCTATTTATTCTCATATTATTTTCTATTATCTTACTCTATCATCAAATCTGTTTGTTCTACCCTATATTCTCTACTTTATCCTATTACTCTATCCTATATTATTCTCTCTATCTATTTTCACTTTACATTCAATCATTCATATTTTTTTTATTATATTTTTTTATATTCATATCTACAAATATTCTTCTATACATCATATTTCTTCACACAATCACATAATATCACGCCTCTCCATACACCCAATCTTTACCCCTATTATTATACTATCCCATCATCTTATTACATCAATATCCTTATCTTATTCTGTTACCACACATTATCATACATTCTATCTCACATTGTCACACAACATCACATCTCTCATATTATCCTATCATACTATTTTATCTCTATATTTTATCATCATATTATCACATTTTCTTTTATATTATTTATCTCATCATATATTCTCTATTCTATTTACTTCAAATTTAATTCATATCTACATTTTATATATATCTACCCACTCATTATCCTCCTACTCAATTTATTTCTCTTCATCTTCTATCCTCACAATATCAACTTCTATATTCATTATTTATCACATCTCAATTATTACTGTTATATCTCAATTACCAATACCTTTTTTTTTATCATCTCTCTCACTATATTAAATATATTTTTTCTCTTCATATATCTTCATTATTCATCTTCTTCTATACATCCATCATACCAATATCATAACATTTATATACTATTCTCTCTATCTATCCTAATTTTACTTTTTTATCATCTCTATTTATAATTTCACTCTACCCGTATATACATTTTTACATTTTTTACTATATAAACATATTATCATCTTTACATACTTCATTCATATCCTATTTATTACATATATTCATTTCTATTTTACCTCAAACTACTCCCTAATCTCATTCATATCTATATCTCATTCACATTCATTTTAACCAACTTTTTTATAACAACCATATTAAATACATATAGCTCCAAATAATAATAATAAATATTTATAATATCAATACCTCCTCACATATATATTTATCTCATTTTTTTATTATATTATCTAACTAAATTATATTTTATTTATTTTAATTAACATATATATCATATTCATATATATTTTATATTCTAATATATAAATAATATTTATTTCTTATTCAATCTTTAATAAATCTTTTCTATAATATTATATATAATCAATTAAATTCTTTTAATCTAATCAAATAATAAACTTTTTTTAATAATAATTTATATAATATTAATATTAAAACTCTATTATATTATTCTATAATTATTAAAAAAACTACTTTAATATATATATATATATCAATACATTAATATATAATAAATATATCTTATATTTATTCTAAAACTAATATTTTATTTTTGACATCATCATCTTTTATATATCAATAATATCTTATTATATAAATTTCATAATATTTCATATTTTATTTTATTTTTTATATTTTAATTCTATATCATTTTATTATATATACATATTATTTTATATATAATAAACTATAACAATAAATCTTATATTAAATAAATATTAATATTTTAATTCAAATTATCTATATTTTTATAACTCTCTCTCTATATATATTTTATTTACTATATCATTATATAAATATTATAATTCTAAATTCTAATTTAATATCATTTCTATTACACCTCTGCATATTATCATCATAATAATTATTTTTAATCTATTTATATATAACATTGAACCAATTGACGACTCCTCTACAACCCAGCTGCCGTATTCACATTTTATATTGTTATTGCATAATTTATTCACAGGTCCAATAAAACATCTGTTCTTATCAATATGTGGAGGTAGCATTTTATCATTACAACTTGCATTCAGTCTATGTTTTGTTGAGCTAATATTCATATATAACAACTTTTCCAGACGACTCAGATCAGGAATATTACCTTCAAATCTATTCTCTATCATTTCTAAATTTCTGAGATTGATTAAATTACCGATTTCATCTGGTATAGTTCCACTTAATTGATTAAAACTCAGATTTAAACCATTTAAGTTAAACATATTACCAATCTTAGGTGATAAAGTACCATTAATATTGTTATGCATAAGATTTAGATATCTTAGTCGATTTATTGAATATAGACCGTCAGGTATCTCACCAGATATGCTTGAATTACTTAAATCAAGATTCCATAACCTTTTCAGATTTTTGATATTATTATTTAATTTACCATTAAACCTGTTACCTCCTAATTTTAGGTATAATAATTTAGTCAATGAATATAGACCATCAGGTATTGGTCCAGACAGACTTAAATTACTTAAATCAAGATATAATAAATTATTCAGATTTCTAATATTATCACTTAAACTACCACTAAACCTGTTACCCCCTAATATCAGATCTTCTAATTCAATTAATGAATATATACTATCAGGTATTGGTCCAGATAGATTTAAATTACTTAAATCAAGAATGCGTAAGTCCTTCAGATTTCTAATCTTATCACTTAAACTACCATTAAATTTGTTTTCTCGTAGATCCAGATATGTCAATTTAGTCAATGAATATAGACCATCAGGTATCGGACCAGATAGGTTTAAGTAACTTAAATCAAGATGCGATAATTTATTCAGATATTTAATATTATTACTTAAACTACCATTAAACTTGTTATCTCTTAGATCCAGATGTTCTAATTCAGTCAGCTCATAAATTTCATTCGGAATATTACCTTTCAGATTTGCGTATATTATTCTTAATTCCTTTAATGTATCTTTAATCATTGTAATCCCTACAGGAAATGCAGATAGCTCAAATCCATCTAAAATAATACTAATGATCTCATTATCATTGCAAAATATTCTTTTACCATCGCAGTAGTTATCTGCAATTTTATCATTCACTAATAACTTGTTCAACTCCGCCACAAATTTTGAAGAGTTATTTTCTATCGAAAATATTCTTGAAACCTCAAATAATATAATCGCTATTATCAATAACTTATTTACCATCTTCATATCTTAATAATAAATGATTTCTTATTTTTCAATCTCTCTTCAAATATTTTTTATCGGCTAATATGTTTTTAATTATTTAAACCTTATAAAAAATTTTTTTAATATTATTCATTACATATAACAGCCTCTCTTATATTTATTATCATCTTAATACATATATTATAATCTATATTATATCCGTATTATTTTCCTATATCATAAACAATTTATATTCTTTATAAAACTAGTTATAGATTTTTTCTTAATATTTTCATTTTATTCTATCATTATTTTCTTAGTCTGTTATTAATCTATTCTAATTTATATCTTTTCATTATCAATATATAATCTATATTTTATATATATAACTTCTTTCTTTATCAAAAACTACAACATATAAATATTAATTATAATTTTTTATACCAAATACTCAAAAAATATTCATTTGGGCTCATTTAAAAAAAAAAACACATATAATTATTATCTATATACATATATCTTATTACTTTTTATTTACATTATACTATTTATTTTTATTTATTAATATCTATTATTATAATAATATATTCTTTTTCTTTACTTCTTCTATCAATATTTGTTTTTAATTTACAATACATATTATTTTTTCATCTATTATTTTATTTATTCTATTTTTTTATTTATAACATTTATAATTCAGAATATATTTTTACACATATTTTCTATATATATATATATATATTTTTATATAAAATCATTTTTTTATTATTTTTTTAATTTATAAATATCAATCATATTATCTACCTATAAAATATCTATTATAATCATCAATCATATTATCATCTACCTATACAATATCTATCATAATTATCAACCATATTGTCTATATATCCAATATATATATCATAATTATCAATCACATTATCTATATATCCAATATCTATCATAATTATCAATCACATTATCTATATATCCAATATCTATCATAATTATCAACCATATTATCTACCTATACAATATCTGTTATGATCACCAATCATATTATTATCTATCTATACAATATCCATTATAATCATCTAATCAAAATTCATTTATTATATGTTATTTATATATATATCTATACACTTTATATATCATTTATATATATTTTTATTTTCTCCACCTTACATCTTATTATTAGTTATCTATATTATTTATTCTATCACTTATTATCATTATACTTATTTATCATATCTATACATTATTTTACATATTTCAAGTATATATATATATATATACACATAATTTTATATACATAATACCTATCTATGATTTCTTATTTTTCTTCTTTACTTCTGTTATTATGTTTTATTTATTTTTTTCTATATCTATCTTATACCTATATTCTATTTATCTCATTTTAAAATCTATTAAAAAATATCATTTATCGTCTCATTATATCATCTTATTTCAATTTGAATTATCATTTTATAATATATTTAATATTTTTTATCTTTTATAAACACATATTTCATAGTTATTCATTCATACCATCTTTTTTGTCTTTATGTTTTATTTCTTCTTTATTCTCTCCTTATATCATTTATATTATTTAATATTATTTAATTCTATTATATATTCTCTATCTCTAATTAATTTTATATTTATATTTAATTAATTTTATCTCTTCAACCTATATCTCTTCTTATTATTTTATTTTATATTATTATATACATTATTTAACCTATTGTATTACTACATACACAAACTTATACTCAATACTTACACATACACCACTCATTATTTACTATTGTCTATCCCTATTATTCTATTATCACATTTCTTTATCCTGTCTTGTATTCTATATTATTATATTATTTATTATATTCTATATTCTTCTTTCTATTTTATTTACTTCATATTTAATTATTCATATTTCTTCATATTCATATCTATATCTATTCTTTACATTATATTTCTCTACACACTCATACAGCATCACACATCTCTACATACTCAACACTATCATACACCTCTCCATACACTCCCATCCCATCACACCTCTCTATATACATTCACATAACATCATATCTCTATATACATTCACACAACATCATATCTCTATATACATTCACACAACATCATATCTCTATATACATTCACACAACATCATATCTCTATATACATTCACACAACATCATATCTCTATATACATTCACACAACATCATATCTCTATATACATTCACACAACATCATATCTCTATATACATTCACACAACATCATATCATCTCTATATACATTCACACAACATCATATCATCTCTATATACATTCACATAACATCATATCATCTCTCTGTACATGCACATAACATCATACCTCTCTGTACATGCACATAACATCATACCTCTCTGTACATGCACATAACATCATACCTCTCTGTACATGCACATAACATCATACCTCTCTGTACATGCACATAACATCACACCTCTCTGTACATGCACATAACATCATACCTCTCTGTACATGCACATAACATCATACCTCTCTGTACATTCACATAACATCATATCATCTCTCTGTACATGCACATAACATCATACCTCTCTGTACATGCACATAACATCATACCTCTCTGTACATGCACATAACATCATACCTCTCTGTACATGCACATAACATCATACCTCTCTGTATATTTACACAACATCACACATCTCTACATATATATTATCTATCCTATTATCATAATATTCTACCCCATTATCTCAATATTCTTATTCTATTCTACTATCCTATATTACTATACTACTTTTTATTCCATACTATCATATCATATCATCCTATTCTTCTATCATAATATCTTATTATATCACTACATCATTCTATCCTATTTTTATATTTTATCATTATCTATCATATTTTCTTTTATATTATTCATTTTAAATTTAACTCATATTCATATTTCTACATCTATATCCCCTTATTCTTCTATTATCTCTATTTATACTATTCTACACATAAACATTCTATATTATATCCATACATTCTTCATCAACTCATATTATTCTATATACTCTCAACCTCTATAACATTCTAAATATACCATCCACAAGCTCTATCATAACTATTTTTCCACATTTTTCAACATCTATCAACTATCTACACACTTCTATCATTACATCATATTTACATTCTGTCTATATTTATTCTATTCTATCTAATTAACTACTTATTCCTATTTATGCTATTTATACACTCGCCTTTCTATATTATATTGTCTATATCTATTCTTCTATTATATCATGCTATTCCTATACATAATCTGCTATAACTATTCATATTCTATCAATCATATTATCCACATCTTCTTCATTTCAACATATTATTCTATATCTATTATCTATTCTTATAAATATCATCTATATCATGCATCATTTTTATTATATATATCTACATAATCTGCTCATATATTATCCATACTCTATCATATCCCAATTCATATTATCCATATACTCCTAAATCTATCCATATTAATCATCTCATTCATTCATATCATCCTCCTATTGCCTACGTACTCATATCCCAACACATATCTCATCTTATATATACTCACAATCACATCATTCATATTATCCATATAAATAAATACTTATAATCACATAATCTAAACTATATACATACTCTATACATACTCATAAAAATTATATACTATCACATACACTCATACAGCATCATACTTCTCTATATATACACAGATCCACAATCTTACCTACACACTCTTCATCATATCATATCATTTATTCTTATTTATATTATCTGCTATCAATCCCTATTTATACTATCTATATATACTCAATCTATGTCATATCTATATCCTTTGATCTTCTATCATTTCTTATTCTCATACATACTCTTCTATACATTATATCTTATAACAATATTATTTATATAATATTAATCTATCCTCATAATGTAATATACTTTATTAGATTTTATATTCATATTATAATAATTCATATTATATATTATGTATTTTTTATTTATAATAATATTTTTTCTTAATCATTTACTTTAAATTAATATATATACTTTAGTCTATTTTTTTATCAAAATCATCTAATACAACTTCATAACATCATAGTTTATTATACACATATTTATCTACATTATTATTTAATTTTTATATAATTAACTTTAATAATACTATGCCCTTATACTCATTTTATTAATTATTTAATATAAATATTTTTATTATCTAATAATATATTTTCCTTTCTGTAAAACACAAACTTTTTATTTATAATATATATTTTCTATTTTTCTATTTGTTTTCTCTTATCTCTTCTATATTTTATATTTATATATAATTATTTACAATTTATTACCTTTTATATTTCAATTTATCTTTTATTTTATCATCTTGATAATATCCTTATTCATTCTCTATATATTATATTATTTTTATTTATTCTTTTATTTTATTACTTCTTATTATTGTTATTATTATTGTTATTGACATATGTCCACCTTATGTTATATATATATATATATATTTTACAATTATATCATTATATATATTATTTTCTCCTCTTATCTCTATCTATCTCTCCCTCTCTCTCTATTTTCATTAATTTTTTTTTATCCCCATTTTATCACCATATCTTTCTCTATCCTATCTATCTCATCTTATCTTATTTTTTTTAATTTATAAAATTTTAAATTCTATTTATATTCACTCCCTTTATTTTCTATTATACTATATACACTCATACATTCTATCATATTATTTACATACCCTTACCCTCATTATATTATGCCCACACTTTTTTTCATCATATTATAGTTATTTGCACACTATATCATATTATCTATACACTTAATCATAACTATTCACATACCAACGTTCTCTATTATACTATCTATATATTATTCATACATCTCTCATTATACCACACTATTCATTTATATTTTGTTATTTAATTCATAATTAATCGTTTGTTGACATTTCTACATTTTTTCAGTATATCTTACTTCTTTTCACACACATCTTTTCAACTGCGTAACATTCAATCTAACTTTTCCTTCATACAGCTCAATTCTTCTTGCTCTCTCTAAACAAAATTCAATTACACCAATCTCTGAATATTCCGCACCCTGTCTCAACAATGTATAATTCCTACATATATAACAGCATCTAGTCACCAATGAATTCTAACCTGAATCATCATAATGTCTATCAATACATGCAAAATTTTATTGAATTACGTTCGTCTGCGGATATAACGCACTCTACCCCAACCGACAAGAACAGCACCAGACACATAGACAATGATATCTATAGAACTCAGAATAAATAGAATTTTATAATCTAAAAATAACACTAAACCACAAACAAAGCTAAATCCAAAACGCTTTTTTCTGATACTGCAATATCAACGACATAGATCATTCACCACGATAATAAATCATATACCTGACACCCTATCCACATTGTATCACAATACACTCTCTAGCCGTTTTTTAAATCTCCAGAAGTTTGGCTTCTATTTTAGATTTAGCTTTTTTTCTACGTCTCGTTATATTCCCTACAAACCGACTTTAAAATACTCATTTGCATTATATATATAGGATAGTTCCTTTGAAATGAGTATGACTGCAGGATATCAATAGATTTGCCTTTCACTATAAAAAGATAATCGAAACTTTCGTAAAATAAGAAAGTTTAAAAAACAGTTTATAAATAGAAAAATTGTCATGAATCAAAAAATCGGGTTAAATGCCCCTCTGTATGGATAGCCAGCAAAACAAAAAACAGCTGCTGCAATATAATGCAAAATAGAAATCATATATGTAGGTGTGAAGAAGGACTTTATAAAAAATGGTGCAGATATCTTGCAGTTTATATGAGATGTATGATTTTAACTGCACCTAGTTAGGCTGAAATGGATGAGACCAGCTCAGTGTACTCAATATCGAGTATCATTTACCCAAAATATCTCTTATGGTTTTATAACATAGATTTGATCCGAGTTGTACGTAATTTTAGAGTTAGATGTACAATTGACACCCATAGCGACTAAGCTCTTAGATGTGTTTATATTTGCTTCAACTCAGAGGCTTAGACAATCAGAATTTCTCTATTCTGAGCATTACTTCCAAGTGCATGATTATTGTCTCGATCTCTGATCGATAGTGTGTACGTTTATTCGTGCAGATCTACATATCTTTCTTTTTTATATTCATAATATCTATATCGTATGACACAAAAGCTTACCGATCATTACAACACCTTTTTTTACCTAATATAATATAATGATAATTATATTCTGAAATATTTGCTAAAACGAGTGCAGTAGTATTACGATGACCATACAGCATGACCTTGAAGTGTGAGTCCTTCTCTGTAATTAACAAATTAAGTTGAAACACTCTTTGTATGACTTTCATCTATTGAACTTTACTAAATCAGCCTATCATACGTCTTTATACTTGACTAATCTTAAAAGCAGATTCATAATCATTATATCACTACAACAATTAGGTGATACCACAACATGAGATACCAACCTGTGATTGTATTGCTGGTTGCTGTGCTTGCTATGCTTGCTAGCTCGGCTGTATCAGCTACCAAGGGAACTGCCTGTTACGTTGGTACCTGGGCAAATTATAGAGATGGAAATGGAAAATTTAATACAAGCGAGCATTTGAACATAGATATATGTGATCACATTATCTATACATTTGTTGGCATTCGAGGGGATACTGGCGAGGTTATAAGTCTTGATGACTGGTTAGATTACGGCACCGGTAGTGGTGGTACTGGATTGAGGGGCTTCCTTAATTTTACTGATTTGAAAAAGAAAAATCCAAATCTCAGAACTAGTTTGGCTATTGGTGGATGGAGACAATGTTCATTGAACTACTCTATAGTGTCAAATGATCCAGTAAAAAGACGAAAATTTATTGACACCGCTGTAGGTTTTCTGAAAGAATATAATTTTGATGGATTTGATCTTGATTGGGAATATCCAAGTCAAAGAGATGGAAATCCTGTTGATCTAGAGAATTTCAATACACTTATAAGAGAATTTAGGGAAGAATTTGACAAGCATGGTTATTACTTGAGTGCAGCAGTAGGTGCATCAAATCAAGCAGCTGATCTTTCATATCATGTTCCATCTTTATCTAAATATCTAGATCGTATTTTTGTCATGGCTTACGATTTACATGGTTCATGGGACGGAATCACTGGAATCCATGCACCTTTGTACAGAACTAGTGCTTATGACAATACCAATAATGAAACGCTAGCTAGTCTGTACGTAGACAACTGTATTCGCGGCTGGTTGAATAGAGGTGCCGATCCAGAAAAAATAGGATTGGGAATGCCAACATATGGTAAAAGCTTTAAACTTGCTGATTCTAGCAACCATAACCTTGCAGCTCCTGCACTACCAGGAAATGGTGGGTCAGCAGGACCATACACTAAAGAGTCTGGAACGTTGGGATACAATGAATATTGCGAATATAAACAAACAACTGGTTGGACAGAGGTATGGGATGGTGAACAAATAGGTATATATGCTTATACAACAACAGACTGGGTTGGTCTTGATAACCAAAAGTCACTCTGTATCAAAACCAAGTATGCTAAAGATTTGAAACTTGGTACTACTATGATTTGGGCAGCAGAAACCGATGATTTCAGGGGTGTCTGTGGGACTGCACACCCACTTCTTTCAGCAATTAAAGATGGTCTAAGCTCAAATCCTACTCTCTGCTAATCTCAGTGATTCTTTGCTAACATCATTCTGACTCTTTGTTAACCAACCTGATTCCCTCTTTAATAAAAAAATATTTCCTAACAAAAAATATATAGGGTTATTTACGTCAAAGAGAGATATCAGCTTGAGTTCAGATTACTTCACTGTAATTTATTAAATTATATGCACAATAATAATCTTATTGTAATGTTTAATTTCAATAATCTTAATTTTTTACAAATTCTGAGACCAAAATTTTAACTTTATAGTTTTAGAATACTTTATTTTTTTTATTTAGATTTATTATTATTTTATTTCTTAATTCAAATAATTTTTTTTAATTATTATAAACTAACATATAATAATTAAAAAGAATCTTTTCAATTAAGACATAAAATAATAAAGTAGATTAATACATTTTTTATAAAAAAAAATTATTAAAAATAATAAATATATCAAATAATCCAATATTATATATTTTATAGATAAATATTAAATATTTATATTATTCTTCAATATATCTTTCAATTTTATTTTTACAAAATATTCAAATAAATTATTTGCTTCTATAGCTATATTAAATAATTTTATATAATTTTTTTACAATTATACAAAATATCTTTCATCTTAAACAACTTTATATAATAATTTTATATAATACATCTGTTGATTTCATTTTTACCCAATATATTAATTAGATTATATTCATTTTTTATTTTTTTAATATTAAATTATCTTTATTTAAATAATTTTATAACTATTTTTCTTCTTTTCAAATTTTATAATTATTCTCATTAAAAATATTTTTATTATCTTCAATAATCTCTTTATACTTAATGCTATTCACTGATTTTTCTCATTTCTTTTTTATTTATTCATCTCAGATATTTTTGTTTTACACAACTCTATACCTTTCTCATACTAAGTATTATTCATTCTATAATTTATTTTTTTTAATCTCTTAATTTATTTTATTCGTCTTCTTTAATATAACCATAACCATTTTACTTCTCTATATTTATTATTTATCATATATCCTAAACTAATCATTAATTTATTTCTTATTTCTCATATTCGATATATTTTGAAAAGATATTTTTCTGATATTTCAAATTTTATCATTCTTTTTAAAACTTTTTTATCATAAATTTTTTTATAGATTTTCAGATCTCTATTTACTCTCTTTTCATTCATATATTTTCATTCATTTATATATATATTTTTTCAAACTCACTGTCTTGATTTTTTTATATTTACTCATTTGTTTTATTATGTATTTTTTTTAATTTTTCTATCTTCTCCTTCAGAGTATTTCTATAAATTCTTATATGTCATGTTTTTGCTATTTCCTTATGTTTTATTATCTTTTTATCTATATTCTTCATTATCTTGTCTAGTTTATTCTTTATATATATTAAATATAACTATTTTTCTTCTTCAGCATTTTTATAGTCCTAAATGTTTTTTTCTTAACATTCGGCTAGTTTTCTTCGATAAAAGGGTCTTTTCTGATTGTAAAATTTGTAACAAAATATTTTCTATAGCTCTGATTTTGTGATAGAATAGAGTTTGGATAGAGATATAAGAATAAGAAATTGGATATAGTTTAAAATAGCCGATATATGAGAGTGATATAGAAAGTATATTAATTTTTAGACAGCTTTTTAGATAAGTAAAAAATTATATAAAAAAAAAGATATATTTATCAGAGTTAGATTCTTCTTGTGAATGAGGTCAAATTTTGGCTATTTTAAAAATATATGAATTTTAAAGTTGATTGAAATCTTTATATCGCGTCATATAAAAAAATAATTTGAAATAAATATTCATCAATGTCAAGAAGATCTTAGATAATTTGATTTTTTATAACATGTATACTGCAGTCTGTATGTAGTCTATTATATTTGTTTAAATTTGGTTGATTATAAAATTAAATTAAATAAAAGGGGGTAGAGAATTTTAATAATATGATTAATGATTAAGATAAAAATAATTAAAATATAAATATATAAAAATGAATTAAATAATTAATATAGTATATGTATATATTTTTTAATATATATATTTTTATAATATCAAAATATAATATTTAAATTAATGTTAAATATATAAAAAAGTTATTATATCGAATTAAAAGTATATTATTATAATATAAATTATTAATTTTTTTTAATTAAAAGATTATTATATTTGATATGATATATATATAATATACATTTAATAATTGATATTATATTATTAAAAATTATATTTAATAAATATGTTATAAAATATATAAGATATTGAAATATAAATTATATATATATATAGCTAGTTGTATAAGATGAATATATATAATAATGATAATTTTATATTGTGAATATAAAAGATAATAATAAATAACATTATTATTATAAATTAATAAAGAGAATAGTTATTATAGATGAGTTATAGATGAGTTATAATATATTATATATAATATATATATATAATATGAATAATATATAGTAAAAGATATATTAGATATATATATAGTTACCTGGTTGATCCTGCCAGTAGTTATATGCTTGTCACGATGATTAAGCCATGCAAGTGTAAGTATAAGTTTTTTATTTATAGAAAACGAGACTGCGGACAGCTCAATAGTGCAGTTTAATTAATCTAAGTAATTATAAATTATATGGATAACCGTAGGAAATCTAGGGCTAATACATGATTTATATTAGTTTTGTTAGAAATAAGTGAGTAATAACAAAAAAGTATATAATCTGTGTAAAAGCAGGTTATAGAAAGTATGAAAATTGTTTATAATTATTTAAACGAGTAATTACAAGAGAATCTGCCCTATCAACTATGGTAGGTTAGATAGAGGCTAACCTAGGTTATAACGGGTGACGGGGATTTAGAGTTTGATTCCGGAGAGGGAGCCTGAGAAATGGCTACCACTTCCACGGAAGGCAGCAGGCGCGTAAATTACCCAATTGTAAATATTTTCTATAATATATAAATATGCAAATATTGTGTATATTATAGAAATGTACAGAGGTAGAGAAATGACGTAAAGGTGATTTTGGTTATACCAAGATATGCTTTAATGATAATGAGTTAAAATAACAATTAGAATATTAAATTGGAGGGCAAGTCTGGTGCCAGCAGCCGCGGTAATTCCAGCTCCAATAGTGTATATTAAAATTGTTGAAGTTAAAAAGTTCGTAGTTGAAGTTTATATTTTTATAGTTTATATTTGATTATTTATAATAGTTAGATATAAAATATAGAAAGATTTAATAAATATAATACCTTAATTAAATTATAGTGATTGAAGGAATAATAAGTTTTATACAAAACATGAGTAACAATTAAGGTATATGATAGATTTAAGTATATATAATGAATGAAAATGATTGGGATTAGATGTATTGGTTGGCTAGAGGTGAAATTCTATGATTCAACCAAGACAAACTAAAGCGAAAGCATTTAATAAGAGTAATTTTATCAATAAAGAACGAAGGGATAAGGATCGAAGATGATTAGATACCGTCGTAGTTTATCCAGTAAATGATGATAATTAAAGGTTTGATATATATTAAAATATCTAATAATTCTATATGGATTAGAAGATAAATGTATATATTAAGAATTTTGATGAGAAATCGTTGAATATTTATATTTCTTGGGGGAGTATGTTAGCAAGAATGAAACTTAAAGGAATTGACGGAAGGGCACAACAAGGAGTGGAACTTGCGGCTTAATTTGACTCAACACGGGAAATTTTACCAAGGTAGGATATGAAAAGGATTGACAGATTAATATAATTAGCGAATAAAGGATCTTTCTTGATATCATAAGTGGTGGTGCATGGCCGTTCTTAGTTGGTGGAGTGATTTGTCAGGTTAATTCCGATAACGAACGAGATGATAAAAATATGTTGTATTTTCAGTTATTATATATATATATTATATATGTATAATAATGAAAAAATAGATCATATTTGATTAATTACGATCAAATATTAAGTAATTTGAAAAGTATCGCAATAACAGGTCTGTGATGCCCTTTGATATCTTGGGCTGCACGCGTGTTACAATAATAACAAGAGAATGATTTAATAAGCAGATTTATATATTAATATTATATTAATATATAAATTAAATATAGCTATATGAAATATAGCTAAGAGCATATAAAATGTTATTTAATTAGTTGGGGATAGATTATTGTAATTATTAATCTTGAACAAGGAATTCCTAGTAATTACATGTCATCAACATGTGATGATTAAGTCCCTGCCCTTTGTACACACCGCCCGTCGCTCCTACCGATTGGATTATGAGATGAAAATTAAGGAGTAGTTTGTTATATATGTATATCTATACCTCTATATAACTATATTACAAATTAATTTGAATTTTATAATTTAGAGGAAGGAGAAGTCGTAACAAGGTCTCCGTAGGTGAACCTGCGGAGGGATCATTAGAGAATTATAAAATAAAAACAATAAATATATAATATAGTATTCTATAAATTATATAAACTATATTTATGATAAAAAGATATATATAAATAAATAATATTTAATATAAAAATAAAAATATATTAATAATGGATATCTTGGTTCCTTTTAAACGATGATGAGCGTAGTTAGATACGATAATATTATTATGAATTACAAATATGTTATAAACAATTAGTTTATATGAATAATAAAGTTCTCTAATGCGAAATGCACTATATATCATATATAGATATATAGTATAAATATTTCAAATATTATATTATAATATATATATATTATATATTATTATGTTATATAAAATATAATCTTTTATATAATTAAATCTATGATATATTCAATTATATATATATATACAAATATATATAGAGATAATACATATATATATATTTGTATATATATATAGATATAACGAGATATATTTGAAATATTTAAGATGACCCTCTGAATTTAAGCATATTACTAAGAGGAGGTTAAGTTATAAAAAAAGAAAACAAATGTGATTCTATTAGTAACGGCGAGTGAAAGTAGATAAAAGTTCAATTATTGAAATTGATTATATCTATTAGCAATAATAGTACAAATAAATAATCAATAATGTAATATTAGTTACAATAATATTTATTTAATAATGTATATATAATATTAATTGATTTTGAAATAAAATAATAATATAAGGTTAAAGTCCTGTAATTTTATATATATACATATTATATATATGATTATTGTAATAAGAGTCGATTTGTTTGAGATTGCAAATCTAATAAAATATATATATATTCTGAATATATATATAAAGAGATAGATTACTCTTAAAACTAAATATGATATATAAAAGGAGACCGATAGTGAATATTTAAAAAGTACCGTGAGGGAATGATGAAAAGAACTTTGAAAAAAGAGAGTTAAATAGACTTTGAAATTATTAATATAATTAACGTTATTGATATCATCTAATATAATATATTATTCTCTATATATATATATAGAATAGTATACTATAAAAATATATTATATATTAAATAAAAATATATAATAATATATTATAAATGATATGATATTAATAATAACCGTCTTGAAACACGGACCAAGGAGTCTAAAATTAAAGCAAGTATTATTATTTAGTCAAAATAAATATACATATAGAAATAGAAATAATATTCAGTTTATAGGATTTAGTTTTTTTATATAAAAAATAAATCACTTATAGTTTTAATTTTAGGACCCGAAAGATGGTGAACTATTCCTGTATAGGTAGAAGTTTTAAGAAATTAAAATGGATGACCGTAGCAATGTTGACGTGCAAATCACTTGTATAATATGGGAATAGGTGCGAAAGACTAATCGAACCATTTAGTAGCTGGTTTCCTCCGAAATATCTCTAAGGATAGCGGGTATAATAAATATTTATATATATATATTATATTAAATCTAATATATATATAATTTAGTATTATGAGGTAAAGAAATGATAAGAGTTAATGTATAATATAACTTCGGTTATATTATACGATTAGGAATAAATATTATTTCTAAACTATTCTCAAACTTTAAATATGTAATATATATGTATTATACCTAGTTGGCCATGATTTGGTAAGCAGATATGGTTATATGGGATCAACCATAAGTAAAGATAAGATGTTAAAATGAATTTATCGAATATTGATAAAGGTAAAAGCTATGATTTAATAAAGACAGCAGGAAGGTGATTATGGAAGTAGATATCCTCTAAGAAGTGTGTAACAACATACCTGCCGAATTAAATTGTGCTTAAAATGGATAACGCATAAGTGATCGACAAATTAAATATAATATAGTTATATATTATATATTTGTTTAATATTATTAATATATTAATTATTGGTATATCACTAATAATTATATATATTAATATATAATTAATATCGATTCTTTACAAGATTTATTATAACAAATTATATAAATCTTAGTAGGAGGACATTAATATTTATATAAAGTAATAAAGTGATTTATTATGAATAAATATTAAGAGCAGATCTTGGTTATAGTAGCAAATACTCATAATAAAATTCAATAATCATATTGATTATATATATATGAGGACCGAAGTGGATAATGGTTTCTATATAAAGTTAATCTATATAGAGTTAGTCGTTCCTAATACAATATAGTAAATAATATATAAAGAATAAATATAAGTATTTATTAAGAAAGGGAATAATTTTAACATTAATTAACCATTAATTATATATAATATAAACTATACACACTTATAATGTTTATAGTTATGTGGTGACATGTCTAAAAATATAAATCTAAAAAGTATAATATAGGTTAAAAAAGAGTTATCTTTTCTTTATAATATATATATATATATTTATACTAATATAAATATAAATGTAGACAATAGAATATTAATCATTAATAGAAATTGTTTACTATATAGAAGATATTATATATGTAATATTATATATATTATATGTAACAATATAATATATACGATATTATAAAAAATAATATTTAACTGTGTATTGTACTCGTAAAAATTAGATTTATATATAATTTAAAAATATATAATAATGAACGTACAGATAACCGCATCAGGTATCCTATGATAAAATCGTTTGGTCGATAGAATTAATATTAATAAGGGAAGTCGGCAAATTAGATCTGTAACTTCGGGAGAAAGATTGGCTCTGATGGATCAATATAATAATCTATCTTGATTATTATATATATCTTATATTAGAACTGATTACTAAAACGAGGAATCCGACTGTTTAACTAAAACATAGTATAATGATAGATATAAGATAATATTTATGACATTATATGATTTCTGCCCAGTGCTCAGAATGTCAATATTAAAGAAATTTAATAAAGCTCGGGTAAACGGCGGGAGTAACTATGACTCTCTTAAGGTAGCCAAATGCCTCGTCATTTAATTGGTGACGCGCATGAATGGATTAACGAGATTCCTACTGTCCCTATTAATAATCTAGTGAAATAACAGCCAAGGGAACGGGCTTGGGTAAATGTTTATTATATACAAAAATAATTATTTATATAATATATAAAAATATTATAAAAATAACCTGCGGGGAAAGAAGACCCTGTTGAGCTTGACTCTAGTTAAAATACTTAAAAAAATAAAATTAGTATAGTATAGGTGGGAGTTGTGGCAATTCATTGTCATAACGTCAATGAAATACCACTATAATTATTATTTTTTTAATTAAATGATAAATATAGATAATACAATTTATAATTGTATGATTTTATAAATTATGCATCATAATCTAAATATCATTAAAATTATTTTAATGGGGAGTTTGGCTGGGGCGGCACATCTGTTAAAATATAACACAGGTGTCCAAAGATAAACTCAATAAGAAAAGAAATCTTATGTAGAATATAAGGGTAAATGTTTATTTGAATATTATTTTAAGTAAGAATAATATATAAATGAAAGTTGGGCCTAAAGATCCTTTGAAACCATATTTTTTAAATGGGATAAATATAATCTATATACTATATATGGATTATATAAACTTAAATCCTTCCCTTCAGAGGTGTCAGAAAAGTTACCACAGGGATAACTGGCTTGTGGCAGCCAAGAGTTCATATCGACGTTGCTTTTTGATCCTTCGATGTCGGCTCTTCCTATCATTGTGAAGCAGAATTCAAAAAGTGTAGGATTGTTCACCCAATAAAAGGGAACGTGAGCTGGGTTCAGACCGTCGTGAGACAGGTTAGTTTTAACCTACAGGTGTATACAATATAATCCTATTTTAATAGTAATATTATTTAGTACGAGAGGAACAATAATATAAGATAATTGGTAATATATTTAAATGAAAATTTAATGATATAAAGCTAAAATCTTTATATGGTTATATATATATATTTATATATATATAATCTATTAATAGTTGGAAGCATATAAAACTAGAAATATAAAAAATAAGGCTAGATTAAATAGGATAATAATTATATATAATATAATATGATATATTAATCTATGTGATGAATATATATTATATTAGATATAATTATGAAAATAAATTGAAAAAGACAATGAAAAATATTATATTATAATTAAGGAATTGTAAATATTAGAGTTTATAAATATTATATTATGTAAATAATATAATATAAAACGATATATTGAGATGTCCTTTAATTATTATTAAATACATATATAAATAAGGATTAACAATAATTATATAATATTAATAATGACTTCCTAGAAAGTGATATATCTGGATAATTCAAACTATTATTAATATATATATATATTTATATTATATTATTAATAAATATAATATTATTAATATATGATTATACTTTTATTAATTATAAAATTAAAATTATATATAAATTTAACTATTATTATCTCATACTCTCGTTATTTATTACATCTAATATTTGTTTAATATATCTATTCATTTATAATAATTTATATTTTAACTAATTTACTACTATTATACTTTCTTATATTTTATTTTATATATTATATTAATATATATATATTCTTCTATTTAAATATTATTTTACTATTATTTAACCTCATAACTTCTTATTTCAAAATCTTCTATTAAAAAATTAATATATTATTTATAATAATAATATCATACTATTTCTGATATCTAAATATTTTTTAATATTAAATAAACTCACAATATTATCAATATAAATTATCAATAATATCACTAAATCTATTAAATAAAAAATATTTGTTTATTATGACAAATATACTATTCTATTATATATATATATATATCTCAATATTATTATATCATTCATACTAAATTATTTTATCTGTAAAATTATTTATCATATTATTCATCCCTTTGTTCTATTTAATCTAAAATTTCCCATACTTTAAAACACTTTTACTCTATATCCTATTATTATATTATCCTATCCCATTATCTCAATATTCTTGTTATCTCTCATTACTATATCTTCTATCCTATTCTATCCTATCATATTGTCTATATATCATATTATTTTTTTAATATATTTATCTATTTTTATTATTTATTCTTCTATATTATTCATATATTAATACATATTTAATATTATTTATTTATAAACCATAATACTTATATGTATCATATAACCTATAACATAATTTCTTATCATATATTTATCCTTTTTTATCAATGCTATATATTTTATCATTTATTATTTTTTTTTCATCATTAAATAATTACTCCTATATAAAACAATATATTATAATTCACATTGTCAATAATCATATAATATATCTATATTATCTATATACTTTTATATCTATAATTATTTGTCATCTCATCTCTATAATGTACCATGTATTATTATTTCAACCTCTTCTATAAAAAACTCATCTATATATACATCTATATACAATATATACATCATATTGTCATATACAAACTCTATCAAACTATTCATATATTCAAACTCTACCAAACTATTCATATATTCAAACTCTACCAAACTACTCATATATTCAAACACTATCAATCATACTATATGCCCAAATACTATTCATATATGTTTCTTCAATCTACTACATCAAATTATCAATTTTACAAATATAACATAATATTGATATATGTACTAAACAAAAATATATATAAACATCTAACAATCTTGATCATAATATTTATCATCATTCATTAAACACTAATTATTCAATGATATATATATATTAAACTAGATCTCCTTGTCCTTCTCTATTCATACATCATACAACTATATACCTATCAGAAATATACTCTATAATTTAATTCCATATCTCTTCATTCGGATTATTGTTATCTTGTTCTTTATCCGATTTATTTCTATTTCTTTTAATTTATCATACCATTCATATTTATATATATATATATCATTAAAATATCATAATACTTCATATCTATCTATTTTCAGTCTTATTATAATATATTTATAGCATCATATATTATTTTTAACCGATAATAACAATTATAAAAATTCTTTAGTAATTTATACTAAATCATTCAATTATCAATATCATACAAACATATCTAAGTACAATACTAAAAATGATAAATAAAAAATATTTAACAATCAAATCTCTATTATTGTTACTAATTACTTATTTAACCATAGCTGCAATCTCATTGTTCTCTCTTCAATATCAAATTCATACACAACAGACCGGTTTTAACTCTATCGGTATACAACCTCTTTTAAAAAACGGATATAAACCAAATCAATGTGTTGCTGTCGTAACTTCTCCCTCATCTATGGGTCTCATCATGCTTGCTTTCAACGATAATCAACAAGATTCTAATCCAAATGAATACTGTCAACAGATGTTGACATTATTAGACTATTGTGCATGTATGGCACAAATCGGAAACTTTATCAAATATGAAATTATATTCGACAAAGATGATCTAGATATAACTGACAGAATAGTAGAATTTATGGAGATTGTGCGTGAAGATCGAAAATATTCTCAACAACAGCATATCGGTTCTTGTAACACAATCTGTTCATACAACGATTTATTATCATCAGTATAATATATTAATCTATCATCAAATAAATTTCATAATATAAACACATTATTATTCATATTCTAAATAACCTCATATAACCTAATTATCTATTATATCTAATTATTTATTATCTTCAATAATAGCACAAATATCATAATATTATTTTAATTTTATCATTTATTATATAAAAATTCAGATCTAAATATATAAACATATAATCTAAAAATCATTAATATAAATTATATATATATCATTTTAATATTATTTAACTTTATTCAATATCATAATAATATTATCTATTTATACATAGATATATAACTATTCTCTGATATCATATAATTTTACTATTTATCACGTATCATATTTATATTTACATATTTTATTAACATCAATTATTCATAATTTTTTAAATCTATATACACTATTCTTTTATATACATCTTATACTATTTATATATACTATACACCATACATTTTTCTATATCTATATATCACTTTACATTTTATTCATCTATGCATATTTTTCACTATATCATACATTTATTTACCATTTTTCTAAATATTATATTATCAATATTATCACTCTATTCATCCATACTTCTTTTCTATTATATCATACTATCATATCTATATCTATCTATATTTATATTACATCATATATCTTATATATAATTTTATTACATTATATCATCTATATTTATCCTGTCAAATCAACAGTTCATTCCTGATTTTCATTATATCATATTATTTATATTTATTATATTATCTAAAATCTCCTATTATTATATTCATCTATATATATTATCTACATACATACTATCTTTCCATATCATATCATATATAAATATACATACTCCTTTCTATTATCTTATTCTTATTATCATCACATTCTGTCATCAAATTATATCATAGTATCATCTTTTATTTATTTAATTTTTTTTATAAACTTTTTTATCTATTATTGTTTATTTATTTTAACTATAAATATTTTTATATCATGTTATATTTATCTAAATATTTATTCTCTGTCTATCTGAATTCTACTAACAGATATCATTTTTAATCTTATATAAAATATTAAAAATATATATAAATTCAAATATTATATATTAGTTTTCTTACATTCAATATTAGTTGTTATATAAGTTAAATAATAATTACAAAATATATTAATATAACAATAAAAAATAATATATATATATTAAATATAACAAATAAAAAAAAAAGAATACAACACCTAGAGTTCACAGCTGGTTTCCCATTCCATTACTAACTAGGCCTAAGTACGTTTAACTTCGCTGATCGGACGGGAAGCGGTGCTTTTGTACTAGTATGGTCGTATTCATTATATAACTATCAACCTATTATATATAAATCATCATCTATTTCTACAACTCTTATCATCTTTTAAATTTCTTTTTTATTTAATTTTAATCTATTATATAATAATTTTATTAATATAATACATATTATATATTTCATTTTATTTATATAATCAATCATCTATATTCTAATATCATCTCTTATATCATATTATTAAATAATTCACACCAATTATCTCATAAATAAATAAATTTCTTATTATCAATATTTATCTCCTTTCTATTTAACTCTTATGTCTTGTAACCTACTAGATTATAATTATCTACTTTTATACATATGACATTATTTTTCTGTTTTTTTATAACACTATCATAAAATCAACCCTTTATTTTCTTTGTATATGTAAAACATATATATATATATTTTTTTAACACAAGTTAATATCAGCTAATAAAATTCTTTTATATCAACAAAAAATATTTATAATCATAAAATTTATTACATCAAATTATACGTTCAACTCATATTGACTATCAGATACATATTTATCATATATATTAGACCAATATATCTATTTTTACAATCATCTATACTAATCGATCTATTAACTATCTCTATATTAATATGTTACAGCTTTATCAAATAATATTCATATTCAAATATAGATTATCCTATAATAAAATTCATCTAATCTATTTAATCTTCATTATTCAATTCATTATTTTAATTAACATCATTTTTATCTATCTATCATCTTTAATACTCTCTACCAAAATGTACTAATATTATTAAATATAAATATACTATTATATCTACTTAATATTATAATCTATCATAATTATATACACACTCATTTATTCTATATAATACTATCTACATACACCATCTATCATACTCTATCTACATCTTATCTACATATTCACAGGATCTACTATATTACCTATTCCTAATTCCTAATTCATAACCTTATATTCATATTGTTCATATAATTCATATATCATACTATCCACATTAACTACCATTAACTATTCACATACATACATTAACTATCTACATACATTAATTATTATTAACTATTCACATACATTAATTATTATTAACTATTTACATACATTAATTATTATTAACTATTCACATACATTAATTATTATTAACTATTTACATACATTAATTATTATTAACTACTTATCCACTCATATTAATTATCGTCTCTATCATACCTTCTATACCTTTTTCTACACATCTACATTCTCTATTATATTATCCATTCCTCTCTATCTAATCAAATATATACTCATATTATATTCAATCTATAATTCATCATTACTTTATCTAATTCACAATCTCTTATTCTATCATATCTATTCTTCTATCTTCATACTTTTTTCACTATATTATATCATTCTTATATCCTTTAATTATTTATTTTATTATATTATCAAATATTCTATTATCCTATCCTCTATTCCTTTATTATATTATTTCATTAGTATAATACCCCTTATCTTATCTTATACTATATTATATCATCATATATCTTTTATTCTTTCTATTACTCTACTCTACAATTTATCCTATCCCTATCTCTACTCTCCCTTCTCACTACTCCAATATTCTCTCATTTACTTTCAACTTCTATCTATTATTAACTCTCTTTCTATTTCATTCACTAACCTTCATTATACCATATTATCTATATATTCAAATACTATTATATTCTCTCTATATATACACTCTTACTCTATCACACTATCCTATTTACAATATCTATATATCACACAACTCATATACATACTTACAATTATATCATACTATTTACAAACAATATCATCATCATATTATTTACATATTCTCAATCATATCATACTATCCACATAATACCTATACACCTATACCAACAATATTATTCATACACACACAATATCCTATCCTTTTATACACACATCATTAACAATATCACCTACACACTTCTTACTATATCATATCATCTTTTATTCTATTCAACCCTATTATCCACAATTTACTCTTATTCATATTATCTACATATTATCTCTGTTCTCACTGTCTGTACTTATTTATTCTCTGTTATAATTATCTATATATACTCTCTATCATATTATCTATTCTCATTACTTTATCATACTATCCTCTCCTATCTCACTATCCATCTATTCTCATATTATCTTCAGTTATCCTATTCTATTATTATTTATTTTTATCCTCTCTTACATTTTCTATTATCACATTATTCTATTCTATATTATCCATTTTATTCACTCCACATTCAATCCTTCATATTTTTTTTATATTTATATATACCCTTCCATACATTATACCTCTCCATATATTCTACCCTACTATCATACTATCCTATTCTGCTGTATCAGTATTCTTATTCTATCCTGTTATCCTACACCATCACATAACATCACACTATCTCCCACTACCCTATTACACTACTCTCTTTTATTATCATACTACCTTATCGTATCATCACCTTACTCTATCCTATCTCTATATTTTATTACCACAATATCATATCCTCTCTTATTATCTCATCATATATACTTTATCTTATTCACTTCAAATTCAAACCATATTTTCTTCTTTTTATATCTATATCCATTTATTCTTCTATCATCTCTATGCGTATTATCTATACACAAATCCTCTATATTATATCTATAAATTCCTCAACAACTCATATTATGTAAATACTTTAATTTCTATCATATTCTATTTATATATCCACAAACTCTATCATAATTATTATTACACCTTTCAATCTATATTAACTACCCACATACTTCTTATCGATCTAATCAAATACATGTTCCTATTCATAATATCTACGTTCTCTCTATATTATACTATCCATATCTACTCTTCTATTATATTATATTACCCCTTACACTCAATCATATTATCTACACCCACTCTTCTCTATATATACACTTATACCTCACCACTTTTTTGTCTATTTTATATTATCTTGTTTTTCTCTATTAATGTAGACATCCTTTTTCTTTATCATCTCTTCTATTAATAATTATTATTATTTCTAACTTATCATCATCTCTATTGTTTACTATTATGTCTCATCTTTTTTTCTGTCTCTCTTTTATTCACCTACTGTACTAGCTCAATATATTTTATTTATATATATTTTGTATGTGTCATCCCACATACAAAATCTCGTTTTCCTATCTCTTCAATTTACAATAAAACATTTTACTTATACGATTATCTATAGATAATTATTTATTATTATATACACCCCCATACACTTATACATGTACTTCATCATTTATGTACAATATTGTTCAAGCTATCTATATAATACATACTCACAATTCTATCATATTATCCATATATAATCTATACACCTATCAAAATTTTCCTCTTTTTTTGAATCTTTTATATATAACTAAATCTTCTCTTCTTAATATTCCATTAACCACCTTCCTCGTTATATCTGTCTGATTCTATTATAAATTTCTAACAAATTATTTATCATATATTTATCGATCCTTACTAAACCTCTACATAACCTATTTTTTAACATTTTATTTTATCTTTTGTATATTAATAATATTTTATTATATAAATTTCATAATATTTCATATAATATTTTATTTTTTATATTTTAATTCTATATCATTTTATTATATATACATATTATTTTATATATAATAAACTATAACAATAAATCTTATATTAAATAAATATTAATATTTTAATTCAAATTATCTATATTTTTATAACTCTCTCTCTCTATATATATTTTATTTACTATATCATTTTATATAAATATCATAATTCTAATTTAATATCATTTCTATTATACCTCTGCATATTATCATCATAATAATTATTTTTAATTTATATATATATATACCATTGAACCAATTGATGATTTATCTATAAAGTTGTATTGACAATTTATAATATTATTGCACAATCTATTCACAGGTCCAATAAAATATCTGTCCTTAGTAATAGATCGAGGTAACATTTTATCATCACAACTTGCATTCAGAATATGTTTTGTTGAGCTAATATTCATATTTACTAAAAATTCTAGACGACTCAGATCAGGAATATTACCTTCAAATTCATTGTCTCTCATTTCTAAATCTTTCAGATTGATTAAATCACCTATTTCATTTGGTATAGTTCCATTTAATTGATTAAAACTTAGATTTAGACTAGTTAACTTAATCATATTACTAATCCTAGGTGATAAACTGTCATTAATATTGTTATGCATAAGATCTAGATATATTAATCGATTTAATAAATATAGACCATCAGGTACCGAACCAGATAACTTTGATCCATTTAAGTCAAAATATAATAACTTATTCAGATGTTTAATATTGTTATTTAGACTACCATTAAATCCGCTACCTCCTAATTTCTCAGATATTGTAATTCAATCAATGGACATATACCATCAGATATCGGTTCAGATATATTTGAGTTACTTAAATCAAGATCTAATAACTTATTCAGATGTTTAATATTATTATTTAGACTGCCATTAAACCTGTTACCCCCTAATTCCAGATACTTTAATCCGATCAATGAATATAGGCCATCAGGTATCGGTCCAGATATATCCGAGTTATTTAAATCAAGATATGATAATTTATTCAGATATTTAGTATTATTATTTAGACTATTGTTAAATAAGTTTTCTTGCAAATACATATATTGTAGTTCAGTCAATGTATATAGGCTGTCAGGTATTGAACCAGACAGCTTTGATCCGTTTAAATCAAGAATCCGTAATTTATTCAAGTATTTAATATTATTAGACTACCATTAAACGTTTCCTTGTAGATTCAGATATTCTAATTTAGTCAAAAAATATAGACCATCATATATTGAATCTGACAAACTCGATTCACTTAAATCAAGACGATATAGGTTATTCAGATTTCTAATATTATTATTTAAACTACCATTAAATTTGTTCCCTTGCAGACTCAGATATACTAATTCAGTCAGTTCGTAAATTTAATTCGAAATATTACCTTTTAGATTTGTGTGTTATTGTTAAACTTTTTAATCTTTAATTATTTTAATCCCTACAGGAAATTTATGCACGTCAGTCCTGTCTAATATAATACTACTGATCTGAAAATTGTCGCAAGGTATTCTTAAATTATCACAGCAGTTGTCTGAAATTTTATTATTCACCAATAACTTGTTCAACTCCACAAATTTCGAAGGTTTTTTATCGAAAATATTCTTGAAATCTCAAATATTATAATCACTACTATCAGCAATTTTTCATCATCTTCGTATTTTAATAGTAAATAACTTCTTATTTTTCTATCTTCAAATATTTTTTATCGGCTAATATGTTATAATTATTTAATTTACATAATTAACCTTATCCATAAATTGTTTTTTAATATTCACTAATAACCTCTCTTGCCCATATTTATTATCATCTTAACACACATTATAATCTATATCTTCATCTCTTATATTGTACACAATCTATATCCTTTATAAAACTGTTTATAAAACTTTGAATATTCATTTTATTCTGTCTTAACCTATTATTCTAATTTATTTATATCTTTTTCACTATCAACCTATAACCTATGATTTATATATAGTGTCTTCATTTGTAAAAAGATACAATCACAACATAGAAATACTAATCATAACTTCTCACATTAAGTATTCGAAAAATACTAATTCACTGAGCTTATTTAAAAAAAAACACATACTCTTATCTATACATATACCTCATTACTTTTCACTTACCTTATACTCTATTTATTTTATTTTGATTTGTTAATGTCTATTATAATAATATATTCTTTTTATCTTTATCGATAATTTACAACTTACCGTATATCTTATTTCATGATCTATTATTTTATTCATTTTTCTCTTTTATTCATGATCCTTATTCACAACTCTACATTCTTATATTCCTCCTATTCCTTCAACCTATCATATATTAACTTAATTTCTATTATACACTATCATACACATTATTCAATATACTATATTAACATATATACACACTTTTTATTATAATATATATATATATATATATATATAATATATACACATCTTATTTACTATATATATATATGCACATTTTATTATATTATACACTATCTATACACACTCTTCTATTTTATCATGTTGTCATAAATACATCTTATATTATGTTGTCTCACACGCTCACATATTTTACCATATTATCTATCTACACGTTTCCCGCTTTACCATACTGTCCTGCGCACCTCTATATCATACTATCCACATATAATAACACCTCATATTATCTATACACAAAATATATCAAACTATTCATAAACTCAAATTATATTATATTGTTCACATTAATATAATTATCTATATATTCCTTAGTATATCATATTACCTATATATATATATTCTTTTATCTATTCATATTATTCATTTAATCTATATACTATATACATTATATGTACAACGTATATATAATTTTCTATTATCATATTGTGCTATCACATCATCTCCTATCTCATTATTCATTATAATTTTTTATTTTGTATATATAATCCATTAATAATTGAAAACATACAAAACTAAAAAGTATGAAAAACAATAAATCAAATAATAATATATTTAATATAACACTATATATTAATCCATGTAATGAGTATATATTATATTAAATGTTATGAAGATGATAAAAAGTGAAATGAAAAACATTGTACTATAGTTAAGGGATTATAAATATTAGTTTATAAATGTTATACTATGTGAATAATATAATATAAAACGATATTGAGATGTCCTTTAATTATTATTAAATATATATAAATAAGGATAATAATTATATATAACATTAATAATTTAAAGTGATTATACGGATAATTCAAACTGTTAATATTTAATGTATCTATATAAACATAATACTGATGACTATAGAGTTTATGTTAATGTTATTTCTTTTAGTAAATGTGATATAAATATACTACTGGTATATGATTTTTTTATCATAAGTTTAATAATATAAATAACAATAGAATAACATGCAAAATCTGTATATTTATTTCTTCGTTAATAAATTTATCATATATTATCATTATAATTACACCTAATATTTGTTTAACACATATATATATATTAATTTATTATATTTGTTAAATAATTTGTTTTGTATTACTTTTATATTTTGTTAAACTACCCATTTATATACTATTTTCCAATTATAACCCTATAAATATAATAACACTAAAATTCAAATATATATATCTAAATATTATTTTTTGTCCATAAATATCAGTTATTTCATTTGCATTAGTTTATCTATAACAAGATCTTTTGTTCATGTTTATCAATATTTGTATTTCTTTACTTATGGTTCTATTTATTTAAAAAGTAATATACAACCTAATGTTTTAATCTTTATTTATATCTATGATATTCTAATATATATTTTTATTTTATTTTTATAACAATCACTTTATAAAATTCTAAAACTATAATTTATCTGATTAACTATAGATATTATACATCAATTTATATTTATCAATTTTTTGGTTATGTTGTCAATAGTACTAAAAGATTAAACGATCCTTTCATTTTTTATTCTATTTGTCGTATTTTCTTATATTATTTATCAATTTATTATTTCCCACAAATTAATCTTAAATTTTATTATTTTTATTGTTTTATACTTGCTGAAAAATAAATCAAAATATTTATTTAATGTAAATAAATCTTTTAACTTAATATATATTATACACACTACTTTCATAAATCAAATCAATCAAATTTGATTTTATTATTATAAATCACTCTGAATATTGAATATAAAAGAGCTTAACGCATGATCATATATATTATATCATTAATATGTATTCTATTTAAATATACGTTTCATTTATATTGTAAATATAAATTATCCAATAACTTATTTGAGAAGTTTCTATTGAAATAATTAATATATTATTATAATATAATATCTCGTGCTAATTTCGATGTGTAGATGTGTTTCAGTATCAATAAACCCAAAAGGTTATCAAATAGCTATTTGCATAGAATGATCAATAATATCGCTAAAGCTATAAAAATCTCTGTTCATTATGACAAACATATTATTTTATTTAATATATACACATGTCAATATTATATCACATTATTTCATTTCTACAATAATATTATTATTATCAACTCCTCTATTCTATCTAAACTATATTTACAATCTCATATACCTGAGAATATACTTATTCTATACCCTAATATTATACTATCTTATCCCATTATCTCCATACTATTATCCTATTCTATTATCTCATTATCACACTTTCTATCAATCATACATTATAATATTAATACATATTTAATATCATATATAACCATAATATATATCATCTAACCTATAATATATATCATCTAACCTATAATATATATCATCTAACCTATAATATATATCATCTAACCTATAATATATATCATCTAACCTATAATATATATCATCTAACCTATAATATATATCATCTAACCTATAATATATATCATCTAACCTATAATATATATCATCTAACCTATAATATATATCATCTAACCTATAATATATATCATCTAACCTATAATATATATCATCTAACCTATAATATATAATCCTTTATATATCTATTTTATTTATTTATACTCTATATTTTTTAGCTTTGTTGTCATTTATTTATTTTTTCATCAATAATCATTATACACAAAAAAATATTAATTGTTCCTATATAACTATCATAATTCATAATATCAATAATCGCACAATACATCTATATTTTCTATATACCCTACTATATCTACAACTATTTATCATTTTATCCCTATAATATTATTTATTATTTTACTATTTCTCTTTGTTCTATACAAACTTGACCTATACATCTATACATACATCATTAATACAAACATCAATATCATTTTTACTTTATTCTATATTATAATATTACATAGCTATATATTCACCTACTGTTCTCATATCTTAATCTTATTTCTATAACAATAATATCATAACATCGTACTATTCTATATTCTCATATTTTATGATATTTGTATATTATTTTTCTTATTGACAACATGTTATTATATCAATAATCTATATTGATCATACATGATTTTTCATTTAAAATATATTAAAATATACCATCAAAATAACGGAATCCATATATATATATATTATAATTATATATTTTTATTCGTATCATATAGAATCATTGATAATTGTTTTGATAAAATGTTTATTTTCTACATTTATATATCAATCAGAATTCAATTTAATCTTATAACCAATTAATATTATTATAGCTTTCTTCCTCTGTTTTCAATTAGACAAAATCTATTTTTATGGTCACTATATGTCATAATAAATCATAAACAAAAAAAAACCTAATCTTATAAAATATCAACTCTTATCTAATATTCCTGTATTTTTGATAATTTCAGAACTTTATCTAGACTAACGAGACTTGGTGACATAGTCTAAACTTTTTTTTTTTTATTATAGTTGATGAATAATTCTATTTTAGAAATAATAACTTTCTCTATACATATACTATCCTATATCATAGCAAAAAATACATATTTATATTTATTTTTTCAAATTTTCTGTGAAATCTTTTTCTACTAGGAGATATCCTGAGATACATACAATTCTTCCCTATTTATAATAACATGAATATCTGGTAATTTATACCAACTTAGATATGCATATTAAAATTATATATTCATTTTTTATATGTCTTACTATTTTACATATTACATAAATATCAATCACATCCTTAGCTGAATTCTATTAGTATAATTTTTGAGACTAAACATCTGAATATCTTTATACTTTCATTAGATTATATCATATCATATTATCATATTCTATCATTATATCACTTTATTTTATATCTATATCATCTCATCATATTATCATATCCCTCCTTATATATATCATCTCATCATATTATCATATCCTTTCCTTATATATATCATCTCATCATATTATCATATCCTTTCCTTATATTATCATCTCATCATATATTCTCTTAATATAACTCATCTATACATCGTATTTTTTTATAATATTTATATTCATCTATTCTTCCTAATCATACTATCTACATATAATTCCACATCATACAACCTACATCTTCACAATCTCATCATATTATTCATACACAACATTATCATTATACACTATCATACTTTGATACTCCATGCACTATCCATTATTCACTATTATCTACTCTTATTCATATTATCCATATCTATTCAATCTAAATCATAACTATCTATTTCTACCCAACCCAAATCATAATTATATACATACTATATACATGATAACTATCTATATCTCTCATTCTATCATACTATCCTATACTATCACTCTTTATCTATCTATCCTTATTACATCATCTTCTATCATCATCTATTTTTATTCTATCTTATATTCTATATCATCATATTATCCTATTCTATATTACATTATTCTTTCTATTTTATTTATTTACTTCACATATTCAATCTTTTTTCATACTTTTTTTTATATGCATATCTATCTATACATACACTTCTATACATTATATCTCAAAACACAATCATACTATATCATCCCTCCATATATCTGTCTTCTATCCTATCCCATTATATCAATCTCTTTACTCTATTCTATTATCTCTCACTATCACAACTTCTGTTCTACATTATCCCTTATTTTTCTATCATACTATCTTATTCTATCACCACATTATCTTATCCTATCTCTATATTTTATCATCATACTGTCATATCCATTTTTATATTATCTCATCATATACCCTCTCTATCTTATTTTTTTTTAAATTCAACCCATATCTTTTTTATATTTATTCATCTGTTCTATCATCTTTATTCATATTATCTATACATAAACTTTATATATTATGCCTATATACTCCTCACCAACTCATATTATTTTATATACTCTCAATCTCTATCATATTCTATCTATACATCAACAAACTCTATCATAATTATTCTCTCTCACACCTTTCAATTCATATCAACTATATACACATTTATCTTATTACATCATATTCATACTATCCATATATATTCTAACTAATCAACTATATACTCTTCTACTCATATTCCCCACATTCTATCTTCTCTATTTTATATCATCTATATCTACTCTTCTATTATATCATATTATTCAAATACATTCTATAATTCATATGTCATCTATCAGTTTTATTCTCTATATACTATCTCTCTATCATACTATCTATACCTTCTTCATTCTAACATACTATTCTATATTTATCATTTTAAATCTCATTTCTATCCCATAAATCATCTCTAACATATCTATCTACACACTCTCTATCTATACTTTTACCACACACTATCATATCATAATTCTTACCATCTTCCTATTCTATACACATCCATATACCTCTATTCACATCTCATCATCTACACATCATCACTTTTCTCAATTCATACTATTCACATTTTCATACGCATTCACCATCACCTTATCATCTACACATCATCATATTATTCAAATTATCTACATCTACACAAACCCTCCCCCCACATACCTTATCCTATCCACATATTCACACACATATTACCACATCTCAATTTATACTATCTACATACTCTCTACACGCAATCATATCATATCATCTCAATTCATACACATATGCATATTCATTTTAATTATTTCTACACACACTCACACTCTTATACACACACATACTATCTACATACAATCACATTATTCAAACTATCCACATAAATATTTCACATACCCATTATCTTATCTCAATTTATACACATACACTCTCTATATACCATCATACCCATATTATGCTATCGATTATATTATCTGCAATCTTTTAATACTATATTATATTCACTATATCACACTATATATTTAATTTATTCTATCATCTATCCTGTAATATATTATTTTATTCATTATATAATATCCACATATTATAACATGTTATCTATATACACTATTATACTCTTTCATATCTAGAACAACGTTATTTATCACATCATATTATTCCTCATATATTTAAATATAACAACTAAATCACGCACCTGACTAATTTCTTAATATATATATATATATATATATACATACTTATCATTTTCACTTTACATATTAACATATACCATATATTCCCCTATTTTTATATTACAATCTTATCATACTATTATATATTTCTATTACAATCCTATCATCATTTATACAGCATTATTATCTTCATTCTGTTCTGTCTATTATATTTTATTATTAAATCTATATATATATGCACATATTTTATTATTTTTATATTACTATATCTATCTATATCTATCACCTTTCTACTCTTCCTATAATATTACTACTATTACTACTACTACTACATATTAATTCAACATATTATCCTTATATATATCCATATATAATATTCTACTATATCATATCTATTTTTTCATTCTTCTTATTATAATATATTTTTAGGCTATATATCAAATAAATAAAAATTATACATAAAAATCTTTTATTAACTTTACAAATCATTTACTTATCAATCTGATACAAGCATATAGATGAATACAATATTAAAAATGATAAATAAAACATTAACAATTAATTTTTTATTCTTGTTAATTATTTATTTAACCATAACTGGACTCACATTATTCTCTCTTTAATACCAAACTCATAAACAACAAACTTATTTTAATCATATTGCTATATATCCTCTTTTAAACTGTGATGATGAATATGATGAATATAATGAATATGGTGAATATGATGAATATTTCCCAGATTATTGTGAGGAAGACATAAGCGAGGACGGTCTAGAAATTATCAGAAGTGTTTACGCCAATAACGAACAGGAATCTGATCCAGATGAATACTGTCAACAAATGTTGACAATATATGACTATTGCACCTGTATGTTATCAATTGGAATCGATATCATCAATGGACATGTCTTCAACAAACGCAATTTATTACAAATAGACAGAATTACGGCACTCATCGAGTTAGCACGTATGCGCCAAAGAACGCTTATACTAAACCAGCCACCTACCTGTAGTGAAAAATGCCGTTGCCCTCATAGACGTCAAAATGAACTATGAGCTATGCTTAAATAAACTTGATATAAAAATATTATTGTTCGTACTCTAGATGATCGTATAATCCACTCTATATGCACACATATTATATATGATTATTTATCTATTTCATCATCTCAGATAGTACATAATATTATTTTATCATTTATTATATAAAGCTCAGAGCTATATATATATATATATATATAAATATATAATCTAAATCATTAATATATATATATATATATATAGTTTGAGTATGATTTTGAGTTTATTGAATATCATAATACATAATAACATCTACTTATACAAACACAAATATAATATATTGAACTATCCTTTGACATATATACTATTTTATTATCTATTATTTATTATCTATAACAATATCATTTACATAACAATACCTTGATAATACATTTTATTTTTATATGTCACTTTTAACAGAATATTTTATTATCAGATTTTGTATTCATATTTACATGTTTTCTTATTTTTCATATTCTATTAACACTTCATATTATATATATATTTTATCAAATATTTAATATAACTTCATATAAAATTATAATTTATTTTATTATATATATTTACATTTATCTACATTATTAACTGTTTATATAACTTCGATATTATATCCTTACATTCATTATATATTTATTAATACATACCTAAAATTTTTATATAATTTTATTAATTATTTAATATATTAATATATATTTTTCATCTAATATTTTATTTTCAGTTAAAAGATAAACCTTTTATATATTTTCTATTTATTTTTCTATTCTTCTTTTTTTTTCTATTTTCTATATTTTATATTCATAATCATTTACAATTTATTTATTATTTCAATTTATTTTTTTAATCCTATAATTATTCATTATTCATTCTATTCCTTTATTATTTATTTCTTCGCATTTCTCTATATTCTTACTTATATATATTAATTTTTTTCTATCTATTATTTTAACATCATCTATATTATTTAGAACATTTATAATATATAAACAATTCAATATTTTAAACCTCTTAACTCTATCTATCATAACATTATATTATATTACAATTATCAATCAAATTGTGTATATAAATATAGATAATATTTTTAATACTCTATTTAATTAATCTGTTTGTATTTTTCTATTAAATCTAATATTTAATTATACCATTTTCATTATCTATTCCTCTATCTATTTTTATTCTATATAACCTTCATTATTCAATTTATTGTTTTAACTAATATCATATTTATCTTTAATGCCATCTACCAAAAAAATATACTAATATTATTAAATTTTCCCTTATTATATATATCTATTTCACATTATAATTTATAAATATTTATACACTTATTTAATCTACATCATATTATCTATATCATATTATCTATATCATATTATCTATATCATATTATCATCTATATATTCACATATTTTATCATATTATCCATTTATACTTTATCTAATCTACTGCTCATAACCTTATTTATATTCATACATTTCAATCTACATCTTACTATTCATACACTTCATTATCATCTACATCTGTTTAATCAAATCATAACTATCCATTTTTATTCAACCCAACCCACAATTATCTATATACTCTCTACATCATAACTATCTACATTTATTCAAATCTGTCTCGCGTGTGTCATTTCTATTCAACCTAAACCATAAGTATACATACACTCTATAAATTATAGCTACCTACCTCTCCCACCCTATCACATTACCCTATATTATCACTCTTTATCTATCTATTCTCACTATATCTTCTATTATCTTATTCTATCATCATATATCTTCATCTTATCTTACACTCTATACTCATATCTTTATTTAAACTAGTCAGTCTTGATTAAATCTTCTAGACATTTTTTTAATATAATTGAGAAATGATTCTATTTTAGAAGTAAGGTCACTTAATAAATATCTACTAGTCTATAGCATAGCAAAAAAATATATTTTAATGTTTATTTTGTCGAGAATTTGAAATCTTTTTATAATAGGAAAATATCTTAAGAAGTACACGATGCTGACTAATTTATAAGGATATGAATATCTGATAGATTAGACAAGGCTAGAGATGAGCACTAGAATTGCACATTTTTATATGTGTTACTTTTACATACAATGTGTAGAGCAGTCACCATTTTGACTGAAGTTTATTAATATAATTTTTTGAGACTGAACACCTGAATAAATCTGTCTTTGCTTTGATCAGCTTATATCACACTATCATATTCTATCGTCATATTAATTAATCTATCTATCTATATTCTACTATCGTCATATTAATTAATCTATCTATATTCTACTATCGTCATATTAATTAATCTATCTATATTCTACTATCGTCATATTAATTAATCTATCTATATTCTACTATCGTCATATTAATTAATCTATCTATATTCTACTATCGTCATATTAATTAATCTATCTATATTCTACTATCGTCATATTAATTAATCTATCTATCTATATTCTACTATCGTCATATTAATTAATCTATCTATCTATATTCTACTATCGTCATATTAATTAATCTATCTATCTATATTCTACTATCGTCATATTAATTAATCTATCTATCTATATTCTACTATCGTCATATTAATTAACCTATCTATATTCTACTATCGTCATATTAATTAATCTATCTATCTATATTCTACTATCGTCATATTAATCTATCTATCTATATTCTATCCTCACATTATCATATCATTTTATTATATTATCTCATTATACGTCCTCTTAATTCAAATAATATCTGTATCTTTTTTATAATATTTATATTTATTTATTTTTCCCACACCTTATCACATCGTTTATACATAATTCTATACCATATAAATCATATGACCACAATCTCATCATACCATTCATCTGTAACATCACCATCATACTACCCACATGTTTACCAGTTATATTATAACTATCCACATACTGCACGTGCACCAACAACGATACTATCCACACACACTTGAAATATCGCACTAAACACATACACATATATATACACATAATACACACTCAAATACTCTTATACATATTATCCAGATTATATCGTATTATATACTCTCTTGTTTGTACTCTCTACCCACTTCATAATTTACCCCTATTTATCCATATCAGTACTCTCTGTCATAACAATCATCTCTTAATCAACCTCTTTGTAACTCCATCCACATATACTATCTCTATTATAACTATCCATTCCCACACAACCTCTATCATAACTATTTATCATAATCACTCTATTATCATACTACCCTCCCTTGTTACCCTGTCACTCCACTCTTTCAAACTGTCTTCTATTATATTATTCTATCGTCATGTCTCTTTATTCTATCTTGTATCCTCTATTATCACATTATCTATTCTATCCTATATTATGTTATCCTTTCTGTTTTATTCACTTCATATTCAATCCTCTTTAATATTTTTTTATATTCTCATACCTATGCATATTCTTTTATGCATTATCTCTCCACACATTTACACAATATCATATCTCTTCACACATGCACACAATATCATACATCTCCACACATTTACGCAATATCATACCTCTCCACACGTTTACGTTCTATCCTACTACCGTATTATCCTATCCCACTATCTCAATATCCTTATCATATCACCATACCGCCCCGTCATGTCTACATATTTGATCATCATATTATTACTTCGTCTTTTATATTATCTCATCGTCTATCCTTTATACTATTCACTTCAAGTTCAAACCGTAGCTATATTTTTTTATATATACACCTATTCTTCTGTCATCTCTATTCACACTATCCTATAAATAAATGCTTCGTATTATATCTACACATTCATCACTAACTCATACTATTCAAATATCCTCAACCTCTATTATAATATTATAATATAGGTAGATAAATATACTAATTTATATATATTTTTTAGATATCTTTCATCTAATAATTTAACTGGCAATATTCCAGATTTTAGTAATAATATTAATTTAACACACTTGTATGTTTAACATATAAATATAATATATAATACAATATTCTAATATTCTAAATAAATTCGTTAATATATATATATACATAGGTATCTTTCAGATAATAAGCTATCAGGTAATATTCCAGACTTTAGTAGAAATCATGCCCTGACAAAATTGTATGTTATAGAACAAAAAATATATAAAACAACAGTTATATGATATATTAAATTAATAAAAAATTAATCATTTATTTTTATATATAGAAATATTTCATACAATAAACTATCGGGTAATCTTCCAAGTTTTATCAATAATCGAGCATTATATTTGTTGTATGTATTTTTTAACTTTATATTTTGAATTATATTATAATATCAATTAATAATTTATAACATGATTACAGACATCTATCCAAAAATTATGATTTCACTTATAACTGTCCTGGTGGTAAGGATATAATTAGTCCAGAGCAGATTACAAATCTAATATCTTGGTACACACAATAATTCAAAATAATATATCTATTTAAATATATTACTCTTTTGATTAATATTATAATTTAGTAAACTAGGTAAAATCATATTATCTAAAGGTTGTAACTTTAGTAATATAGTCTTTGATAAATGTGATGTTCATACTGTTCTATCGAATGCAAAGTCTATATACTATATTAGTATAGTCCAGGTATCAATTATAATAATATCTATATCATTATTTATATAAAGCTATTATTTATATAATAAAATATGAGTCAGATAATCTGTCAATAAACATATTGAGTATATAAACAGTTTAATAGTATTATTATTATTTTTTTTTAGATAATATATAAAAAATAAAAGAATATAAATATATAAATAGCATACAAATATATATAGAATAGATATGAATAAATTGAATAACATAACTTACGCGATATATTTAGATAAAACAAACAAAGAAAACACAGGTATTATTATAGAGTTCTTTAATGGTGTCTAAAAATATGTGTAACTTGTTCATTAGAAAGCTGCATGTTTCCTTTGTGCATATAGGCCCTTCTAAAAAAATATATATATTAGATTCAAAGTATCAGATTCAAAATACTAAAAAATGGTACCTCAGTTTTTCTCACGGCATTTACTAGTTATCATAAGAATGAAAAAATGCAGTAGAACTCTTATATATGATGACCAAAGAATCTATGAAATGGTGATCATAAGTACAGGTTCATGCAAATATTCAGAAAATGTCTTGTTTCTAAAAAACAGTACGGAACCTACAATGAAAATAAAAATAATATGAATAATATATAGTTAGTTATAGTAAAGAGATATATATGGTGACAATAAATAATACATATTTTCTTACTATTTTCTCACCATTTTCCCAGTTTAATGGAATTAAAATTTTATTTGATATTAAACGTTTATTAAAAAATATTTAGTATCATTAAAAAGATTAGCATAATAAAATGAAAGGCAACTATACAATCGCAATATTTATAATTTCATTAGCATTGTCAGGTTTTGCAATAGCAGATGAAACGCTGTTTGTTAATGATTTGAAAAGAGTATTTAGAGAAGCATTGTCCAATACTGATTTCTTCCCAGATGATTATTGTGATTCTAAATTTTTTACATGGTAGGTAAAATAAAGAATATATTATTTATTGAATGATATAATATATAGATAGCTGGATTAACTGTAAATCTTTTATATTTAGTAATGATGAAAAAAAAATTATAACTATGTATGTTGATTAAATAATTAGAATAAGATTAGACCTAAAATAATAAAAAATTTATGCATATTAATGTGACTAATAAAGCTATTTAAAGAAAATTCAAAGATATTAATTTAGATGGTATACACATACCACATTCAATATCTACTTTAACTGATTTGGTATCATTGTAAGTATTTTTATGAGAAATTATATAATATGTATATATACATGAATAACACTCTATGTTTATAATGATATAGATATATCAGTAATAGTACAATTATTATAGATGAGCATTTTATGGGCGATTTATATAAATTAAGAAACAGTTTAAAAAGATTGTATGTTAATAAGATGATGACAGATACATTAAATATTTATACTAACAAAAAATTACAGAGAAATTACAAACACTAAATTTGAAACAAATTTAAGATTAGACGGTCTGAATTTGATCTATCTGTATGTATATTAATATAAACGAAAAATAAAATGTATTGTTTTTCTAATGTTGTTATTATAGGAACCTTTCTTGCAATAATATATCACAGAATCTGGATAACATTTCTTTTAGTAAAACCTTAACACATATGTATGTAAATTTTATAAGTTGGTAATTGATATATAAATTTTTGACAAAAATTAAATAGCAGATATATGATTTGAATTTTACAATAACAAAAATCAATAATATTTATATAGTGATTTATCAGACAATAAATTTCATGGTGATATCAAGATATTTAATGACATCCCTGATTTAGAAGTATTGTACGTTGTAAATAAAAAAGTGTAAAAATGATATTATACAGAGACTAATTAATAGTGTATATCGTAAGCTATTTCAAATTTTTTGTAAAATTTAAATACTATAATAAGTATCATAATATAGATATATTAATTTAATTTTTTTTAGACGTCTTTCATTCAATAATTTAACTGGCAATATTCCAAGTTTTAGTAATAATATTAATTTAGCATACTTGTATGTTTAATATAAAACATATTAACTATATGATATAATATTCTAATATAAATAAATTTATCAACCTATGTATAGGGATCTTGCAAGCAATATACTATCGGGCATTATTCCTGATTTTAGTAATAATTATAATCTGAAAGAATTGTATGTATGTTACTTTAAAAATATAATATATGATATATTATTAATTTATATTTATTTTTTAGATATCTCTCACTCAATAATTTAACTGGTAATATTCCAAGTTTTAGTAATAATATTAATTTAAACACACTTGTATGTTTAATATAAAACATATTAACTATATGATATAATATTCTAATATAAATAAATTTATCAACCTATGTATAGGGATCTTGCAATCAATAGACTATCGGGCATTATTCCTGATTTTAGTAATAATTATAATCTGAAAGAATTGTATGTATGTTACTTTAAAAATATAATATATGATATATTATTAATTTATATTTATTTTTTAGATATCTTTCATTCAATAATTTAACTGGCAATATTCCTGATTTTAGTAATAATATTAATTTAGCATACTTGTATGTTTAATATAAAACATATTAACTATATGATATAATATTCTAATATAAATAAATTTATCAACCTATGTATAGGGATCTTGCAAGCAATATACTATCGGGCATTATTCCTGATTTTAGTAATAATTATAATCTGAAAGAATTGTATGTATGTTACTTTAAAAATATAATATATGATATATTATTAATTTATATTTATTTTTTAGATATCTTTCATTCAATAATTTAACTGGCAATATTCCAAGTTTTAGTAATAATATTAATTTAACACACTTGTATGTTTAATATGTAAATATAATATAATACATAATACAATATACTAATAAATAAATTTGATCCCTATACAGGGATCTTTCAAAAAACAATTTATCGGGCACTATTCCAGATTTTAGTAAAAATTACAATCTAATGGGATTGTATGTTATTTATTTTTAAATATATATATTATATAATACAATATTAATGTAAATGATAAATATACTAATTTATATATATTTTTTAGATATCTTTCATCTAATAATTTAACTGGCAATATTCCAGATTTTAGTAATAATATTAATTTAACACACTTGTATGTTTAACATATAAATATAATATATAATACAATATTCTAATATTCTAAATAAATTCGTTAATATATATATATACATAGGTATCTTTCAGATAATAAGCTATCAGGTAATATTCCAGACTTTAGTAGAAATCATGCCCTGACAAAATTGTATGTTATAGAACAAAAAATATATAAAACAACAGTTATATGATATATTAAATTAATAAAAAATTAATCATTTATTTTTATATATAGAAATATTTCATACAATAAACTATCGGGTAATCTTCCAAGTTTTATCAATAATCGAGCATTATATTTGTTGTATGTATTTTTTAACTTTATATTTTGAATTATATTATAATATCAATTAATAATTTATAACATGATTACAGACATCTATCCAAAAATTATGATTTCACTTATAACTGTCCTGGTGGTAAGGATATAATTAGTCCAGAGCAGATTACAAATCTAATATCTTGGTACACACAATAATTCAAAATAATATATCTATTTAAATATATTACTCTTTTGATTAATATTATAATTTAGTAAACTAGGTAAAATCATATTATCTAAAGGTTGTAACTTTAGTAATATAGTCTTTGATAAATGTGATGTTCATACTGTTCTATCGAATGCAAAGTCTATATACTATATTAGTATAGTCCAGGTATCAATTATAATAATATCTATATCATTATTTATATAAAGCTATTATTTATATAATAAAATATGAGTCAGATAATCTGTCAATAAACATATTGAGTATATAAACAGTTTAATAGTATTATTATTATTTTTTTTTAGATAATATATAAAAAATAAAAGAATATAAATATATAAATAGCATACAAATATATATAGAATAGATATGAATAAATTGAATAACATAACTTACGCGATATATTTAGATAAAACAAACAAAGAAAATATAGGTATTATTATATAGTTCTTTATCGATGTCTAAGTATATATTTTACATATATAGATATATTTATAGATTATTGTATGTAGATGATATATTTGTTGATGTATAGTTAAAACAAAATTTTGTAAACAAATGTAAAAAAATAGATGATACAATATTTAAAAGGGGCAGATAAATATAATAAAAATGGTATAGATAAATATAAAAAAGAATTAAAATGATATATATGTCTATAATATTAAAATATAATATTTAAATTAATGTTAAATTTAAGGTTTTATCGATTTAAAAGTGTATTATAGTATAGATTAAAAACTATTTTTATATGCTTTTATCAATTGGTGCAATATTAAATAAATTTTATATGTTATAAGAATATATTAGATATTGAAACATAAATTATATATATATATAGCTAGTTGTATAAGATGAATATATATAATAATGATAATTTTATATTGTGAATATAAAAGATAATAATAAATATTATTATTATAAATTAATAAAGAGAATAGTTATTGTAGATGAGTTATAGATGAGTTATAATTATATATTATATATAATATATAATATGAATAATATATAGTAAAAGATATATTAGATATATATATAGTTACCTGGTTGATCCTGCCAGTAGTTATATGCTTGTCACGATGATTAAGCCATGCAAGTGTAAGTATAAGTTTTTTATTTATAGAAAACGAGACTGCGGACAGCTCAATAGTGCAGTTTAATTAATCTAAGTAATTATAAATTATATGGATAACCGTAGGAAATCTAGGGCTAATACATGATTTATATTAGTTTTGTTAGAAATAAGTGAGTAATAACAAAAAAGTATATAATGTGTGTAAAAACAGGTTATAGAAAGTATGAAAATTGTTTATAATTATTTAAACGAGTAATTACAAGAGAATCTGCCCTATCAACTATGGTAGGTTAGATAGAGGCTAACCTAGGTTATAACGGGTGACGGGGATTTAGAGTTTGATTCCGGAGAGGGAGCCTGAGAAATGGCTACCACTTCCACGGAAGGCAGCAGGCGCGTAAATTACCCAATTGTAAATATTTTCTATAATATATGAATATGCAAATATTATGTATATTATAGGAATGTACAGAGGTAGAGAAATGACGTAAAGGTGATTTTGGTTATACCAAGATATGCTTTAATGATAATGAGTTAAAATAACAATTAGAATATTAAATTGGAGGGCAAGTCTGGTGCCAGCAGCCGCGGTAATTCCAGCTCCAATAGTGTATATTAAAATTGTTGAAGTTAAAAAGTTCGTAGTTGAAGTTTATATTTTTATAGTTTATATTTGATTATTTATAATAATTAGATATAAAATATAGAAAGATTTAATAAATATAATACCTTAATTAAATTATAGTGATTGAAGGAATAATAAGTTTTATACAAAATATGAGTAACAATTAAGGTATATGATAGATTTAATTATATAATGAATGAAAATGATTGGGATTAGATGTATTGGTTGGCTAGAGGTGAAATTCTATGATTCAACCAAGACAAACTAAAGCGAAAGCATTTAATAAGAGTAATTTTGTCAATAAAGAACGAAGGGATAAGGATCGAAGATGATTAGATACCGTCGTAGTTTATCCAGTAAATGATGATAATTAAAGGTTTGATATATATTAAAATATCTAATAGTTCTATATGGATTAGAAGATAAATGTATATATTAAGAATTTTGATGAGAAATCGTTGAATATTTATATTTCTTGGGGGAGTATGTTAGCAAGAATGAAACTTAAAGGAATTGACGGAAGGGCACAACAAGGAGTGGAACTTGCGGCTTAATTTGACTCAACACGGGAAATTTTACCAAGGTAGGATATGAAAAGGATTGACAGATTAATATAATTAGCGAATAAAGGATCTTTCTTGATATCATAAGTGGTGGTGCATGGCCGTTCTTAGTTGGTGGAGTGATTTGTCAGGTTAATTCCGATAACGAACGAGATGATAAAAATATGTTGTATTTTCAGTTATTATATATATATATTATATATATATAATAATGAAAAAATAGATCATATTTGATTAATTACGATCAAATATTAAGTAATTTGAAAAGTATCGCAATAACAGGTCTGTGATGCCCTTTGATATCTTGGGCTGCACGCGTGTTACAATAATAACAAGAGAATGATTTAATAAGCAGATTTATATATTAATATTATATTAATATATAAATTAAATATAGCTATATGAAATATAGCTAAGAGCATATAAAATGTTATTTAATTAGTTGGGGATAGATTATTGTAATTATTAATATGGAATCAACCATAAGTAAAGATAAGATGTTAAAATGAATTTATCGAATATTGATAAAGGTAAAAGCTATGATTTAATAAAGACAGCAGGAAGGTGATTATGGAAGTAGATATCCTCTAAGAAGTGTGTAACAACATACCTGCCGAATTAAATTGTGCTTAAAATGGATAACGCATAAGTGATCGACAAATTAAATATAATATAATTATATTATGTTTGTTTAATATTATTAGTTACCTATCTAATGTATATAAATAATAATATGAGAAGGATATAGATAGTGAAACAAGATGAAATGATGAATGGGTAGACAATATGATAGAAGGCATGAATGTGTGAGATAATATGACAGAATATGTGAGTGTATGAAATGACGTGATATAATAAGGATATATATATATAGATACTACGTGTATAATATAATAAGATGTGTAGGTGTATAGTACAATAGAGGATATATGTGCGATAATATAATAGAGGATATATGTGCGATAATATAATAGAGTGGATAAAATAGGTAGTACAGAACAGATAAGTCGGGCCGAAGTAGCATGGTAAATTGAAAAAACAGATGGAACAGAAGAGTTAGTAAATAATAGAAATAGAGTGTGAAAGTGATATAGGTTAGAGTTAGATGATTTATAGTAAAGAATAAAGGGGATATAGAAGCTGTGAAGGAATGGATAAAAAAATAATATTAAATAATACAAAGAGATATATGGAGAGAAGAGAAGATGAAGAGATAGATAGAATATTTGTTAGATTTGTTTACAGGGTACTAAATATAAAATAGGTTTGAGATAAAGAGGTAATTTATATTTTTTATAGACTGTGAAATCAAATAAATAGAAAATAGAGAGAAGGTGAAGAAAAAGTGGAGGAGATAGAGAATGATAAACAGGGATGAGATTGTAGATGGTAGAGAACATGTAGATAGATAGGAATATAATATACGAAGATGTAGGCATTTGTAAAGTATATAAATATAGTGAAAAGTGTGGTATAGATATTAGATTTACAAAGATGATAGAATAGTATTGATAATTGATAAAAATATGAATGAATAATAGAAACAATGAGACGATATAGAAAATGTATAGATAATTTAGTAAGTTTATTATTTATAGATAAGAGATGATAAAATGAAATTCTGTTATATATAGAAAAAGAATAAAATATCTGTAATAAATATATGGAATTAATAATAGATGATAGATTGGAGAATAGATTAGATGATATGAATAAATGAAAGATGGCAAGTTAGAATAGTTATTGGCAGAGGACAAAGAGAAAGAGTATATTACAATAATGTGTATCAGTAAAGCAAAATAATACAAGACAGCATTAAAGGTAATGGAAGTATAAATATACATGTTAGTAACAGTCCTGCCTGTTTTATTATTATTGTTTTAAATCAGCTGAATTAATGGAGATTATTTTGAGTATTTGATGTGAATGAATATGACTAAGGTTTAGATGGTGTCACTGTATTGTTTGATAGGTGCAGATATAGAGAACTCATAGACTACAGGTTGGTAGTGAAAAAGCATAAATCTCAATAAATCAAAGAAAATAAAATGATAATCAAAAGGGTTTTATAAAAGATTCTGTGAAGACTATAGATTTAGTATGATGTGGGAGAAAGATAGACAGAATATAGGTTATAATATATTATGACGAAATATGAATGCATATAGATATACTAAATATGGTTAATACAGACAGATCTATGTAATAAATATGGTTAATACAGACAGATCTATGTAATAATTATGGTTAATACAGACAGATCTATATAATAAATATGGTTAATACAGACAGATCTATATAATAAATATGGTTAATTAGATAGGTACATATACTAAGTATGGTTAATGCAAGTTGTGTGATCAATGCTAATAACTTTGATAATCATTAAGCTTTGCGGGTGCTGAAAAGAGACCTGAAATAAGAAGTTGTTGTTACTCAGCACTAAATATGAGGGTGGTGAACAATCTTTTGATAGGAGTGGTCATATTGTTGGCTGGGATTTCAACAATACTTTCGACGAATCAAGACGATAACCCTTCAAAGGTATTTTTGGCCAACTTAAACGAGCTGCTCGTAAATCCGAATAACAGAGTAGATTTAGACAATTACTGTAGTAGTGAGAGAATATATTGTAATGTTGATGGCCAGGTCAGTAATATTTTATTATCCAATATCAAGCTGTCTGGTTTTCCTACAAGTATTAAAGAAATTAGTGACACATTGAGTGAATTGGTATTAATAAACGCGGGGATAGAAGGCGATATTCCAAGTGAACTCTACCAATTGAAAAAATTGAAAGAGCTGAGGTTGGAAGGGAACAAATTTAGTGGCCAGTTAAGTGATGACATTAGGAATCTGAATCTATTGTCTATTCTTGATTTAAGTGATTTAAATCTATCTGGTGAAATACCTAATGGTCTGTATTCACTGCGAGAATTAAAATATCTGAATCTAAAACGTAACAAGTTTAGCGGCGGATTAAGTGGTATGATTGGGGGTTTGACTAAATTATCGTTTCTTGACTTAAGTGGGTTAAATCTATCTGGTGAAATACCTAATGGTCTGTATTCACTGTATCAATTGAAGCGTCTACATCTTATGAACAACAAGTTTAGCGGTAGTTTGTCACCTAGAATTGCTGGTCTGAGTTATTTAGTTGTTTTAAATATAAGTTCTAATGAATTGAGTGGAACTATACCGAATGAAATTGGTAATCTAGTTGATCTCGAAGTTTTAGAAATGCGAGAGAATTCGTTTGAAGGTGACATCCCTGATCTGAGTCGCCTGAGAAGGTTGACAGATTTGAACATCAGCTCAACAAAACACGGTCTGAATGTGAAATGTGATGATGCGGTGTTACCGCCATCTATTAAGAAGGAGAATTGTTTTATTAGGCCTGTGGATAAATTATGTAATATCACGCGCTGTCAATATAAAATCAGCCTTATTACGCCAATTGAACCATTAGTGACTGATGGTGAATCAATGACTGATGATGACTCAGAAGCTAATGATGAATCACTGACTGATGATGACTCAGAAGCTAATGATGAATCACCGACTGATGATGACTCAGAAGCTAATGATGAATCACCGACTGATGATGACTCAGAAGCTAATGATGAATCACCGACTGATGATGACTCAGAAGCTAATGATAAATCACCGAATGATGGCAAGTCTGCAGATAATGATGAATCAATGAATGATGGTAAGTCTGCAGATAATAGTGGGTCAGCAGCAGCTAATGATGGGTCAGTGGCAGGTAAATCTAAATCATCAGTTGGTTCAATATTCTATACATCTGGATTCAAGGTCATTTTTGGTATGGTCGTGTGTGTATATGGGCTAGAGATGATGAATTGAAGTTTTGAATCATGATGATATGGTGTGTGGGGGAGATAAACTAAAAATTATAATGCTAGATAAAAAGTGATAATTTGGATTAAATGAATGTTTAGTAATATGAGGGTTATTGTATTTTTTATTTAATTCACATGTATGACAGGATAGGATAAGAATGAGAAAGAGCAGACGTGTGAGGGGGGTACAGAATGGAATTGACATGTAAGAAATGATAGTTTAAAATATTGTGAAGTGTGTCTGAGGAAAGGCAGTTAGTTATAGACAGAATTAAAGTAATTTAATGTTAGTCTGAGTGTTTGATATTTATTATGTAAGTGTTTCATTACGTAATGACTTAATATGTATTGATTCATTGATATGTTTTTAACTCAACTGAGAATGGTGGTTCCTTTAGACTCAGTTAATGTGCGATAGGATTTAGTTGGTATTAATAATATTGTGTGAGCTTGATTGTTTTGATTTGGTTAGCATATCTTGATTAATTATTTGTTGTTCAATATTGTGGGAGATTTGTTTAAAGTTGAACGAGAAAAGAAATTGTTACCTGTTTGTAAACTAAAATCTGATAAACCTGTGAGTATTATGGGGTATTGATTGAAATGAAGTGAATACAGTTTATCTAGACGTTTATTTAGGTGAAGTAAAAAGAATGAGATATAAGTATATAGATGTGACATATGGGTATTATAAATATTGTTATTATTACTTGTTTATATTTATTGTGATTACAGTAAAGAGAGTTAAGTATGAAAGGAGTTTTGATGAATAGAGATGTGATAGCATATTTTTTAGAGTGGAAATGAACGTATGTGATAAATAAAATATAAGAGTGGATGAAAGAGATGATGATAAATATGTTTATATTATATAAAAAATAGAAGAGTGTATGTAGATAATAGAGTTGGAAGTGGACAAGTGAATAAGATTAGAATGTGTGTATAGAGTGGCATATGAATATTGGAATATTGAGGAGGTGAAAATGTAGGAAAGGGTGGATAGTGAATTTATATGAGGAGAAAAGGTGTAGTTAGAGTGATATTAAGAGGTAAGAAAGAAAACAATAAAGTAATTAGTAATTGTGATATAGTAAATAAAAGTGAATGATGTAGTTGTGAGGACAGAAGATGAAGAGAGGTAGTTTGATTAGAGGATATTGAGAAAACATTGACCGTTGACAGATAGTATAGAGGAACAATAGAAAAGAATTTATGTGATGTAGGTATTACATGCATCCATATATATTCTTCTATTGTATCATAATACCTTCTATACACTCTTTCGTAACTGTCCACATCCTATCAATCATACTATCCATGTAACATCTCTCTATCATACTATCTACATTTTCTTCACACCAACAACGTACTATCCTATACCTATTATCCTAAATGTCACCACTATTTCATACATTTATATCACATTTATCTATATTCTCTCCATCATATTAACTATATAATCTATCTATACATTTACCACACATCCTCATATCTTAATTCACACTCTGCTTCCTAGTATACACACATACACACGTCATCGTCCACACACTACATCTACGAATTCATATTATCTACACTTCTCTACGCATTCATCTTCACCTTATCCACACATCATTATATTATTCAAATTATCTACATACATCTATGCATCTCCTTCCATCTATCTATTCGCACTCACATTACCACACCCCAGTTCTTACTATCCACATACTCTATGCACACTATCGCACCATCACATCTACATCTCAATTCATATACACACATCCAAACATACTCTTCATACCCACATTTCAACCCATACATACATACATACTCACAACCACTTCATTCATTCATACACACATCCCTTCACATACTCATAACACACGTTTCAATTTATACACATCCACATACAATCACATTATTCAAGCTATCCACATACTACATCCGCACCGTATACATACACAATATATCATATTATCCATACCTATACACACATTCACGATCACATGATATTACCAATAATACTATCTACATTTTCTTAGTACTATCCATACACTATCTATCTTCACTACATTATATTATACACTTACTTTATCACATTATATCTTGATCTCTATAATAAAACTATTATTTATCACATCATTTTATTTCTCACATACCTAAACACATCCAAATCATCTACGCACACGTATAACTAAATACAAATATATATTTAAAGATCATTTTTACTATATATCATAACATATGCACACATATTCTCCCGTTTTCACACTAACACCTTATTATACTACTATTATCTATTTTTACTACAATCTTATCGTCATCACCTATACAACCATATCTATATAACATCAATATCTTCATTAAGATGCCTATTGTATTCTATCTAAACTCATAACCTATATAATATGCTTATATTTTATCATTTTTATTGTTATATTATTATATTTTTTTTCTACTATCTCTATACTAATACCACATATACATATTATATATAATTTATAAAATAATCTGCTATCTCAATCTTGTTTTGAGCCTTCATGTAATGTACCTATAAATATAGAGTCATGTATTTTTAACAATTAAAATTTTTTTAATAATTCATAAAATCATTAAATTGTCAATTCGATACAAACATATCTAACGGATGACTACAATATCAAAAATGAAGAGAAACGTTTAAAAATTAAGTTTTTATTGTTGTCGGTTATTCAATTAATTATAGTCAGACTCTTGTTATTCTATCCCCAATACCAAATTTATAAACAAAAAACTGATTTTGACCATATCAGTGTAAAACCTCTTTTGCATGATAGATATGAAATAGATAAATGTACCGACCTGGAATTTGAGCTAGACATAGATTATCTCATAGCTGCTTTCGACTGTACCAAACAAGATTCTAATCCAAACGAATACTGTCAAAAAATGCCGACATTCATAGACTATTGTGCCTGTATGACACAAATAGGAGACTTTATCTACAATGGAATTGAATTCGACGAGGATGATATGGAGCAAATTGAGATAATCTCAGAATTCATAGAGAATATTCGTGAGCGTCAAAGATCCAGTCACCAAAATCAAGCAAATATCTGTAGTAGAGTCTGTTCATACAGCAGAATGCTATCATAAACATAACACATTGGGCTATGATCAAATAAATTTGATAATATAAACATATTATTATCAGTATTTTAGATAATTGTATAATCTATTTTATATATTATATCTATGATTATTTATTTATCCCATCATCCCCTATAACTTACAAGATTGTTTTATCATTTATTATATAAAAACTCAGGGTCACATATATAAAAACATAACTTAAATCATTCATATAAATATATTACCTTATTATATATATAGTTTGAGTACAATTTTGAGTTTATATCATAATAATATATATACATAATTATACAAACACAGGTATAATATATCGAACTATTCTCTGACATTATATTGTTTTATTATCTATTATTTGTCTATCTATAACAACAACATTTATATAATAATATTATCTAGATTATCTACTTTATTGTTGTATATTATTTTATTAACAAAACCTCTTGTTACGTTATCAGGGTTTATATTCATATTATAATTAATGTAACAAGATATAGTTATTTAATAGGTCGATTAGTATAGATATTGTAAAAATAAATATATTGGTCTAATGTATATGAGAAATATGTATGTGATAGTTAATATGAGTTTCTGAATATATAATTTATGTGATATAATTTTTTTAATTATCATTACAAATATTTTTTGTTGTTAAAAAATATAATCTGATAATTCGTGTTAAAAAATATATATACATATTGGTTTATTTATAGATATAGACATACATAAAGGTTGATTTATAATATTATAATATAAAAAATAGAAGAATGATACCATATGTATAAATTAGATAATTATAATCTAGTCGGTTGTAAGATAGATATAAGAGTCAAATAGAAAGAAAATATATAAACATTGATAATAAGAAAACTTTTTATGAGATAATTGGTGTGAATTAGTTAATAATATGGTATAATTAAAGATAGGATATTAGAATATAGATGATTGGTTATATAAAGTAAATAAGAAAATGTATAGTATGTTTTATATTAATGAAGTTATACAATAAATGACTAAAAATTAAAAAATTGTAAATAATAGAGAAAAATGATAAAAGTTTAGAAGAAATAGATGGTTTAACTGTAAGAAGGTTGGTAGTTATATAATGAATACGACCATACTAGTACAAAAGCACCGCTTCCCGTCCGATCAGCGAAGTTAAACGTACTTAGGCCTAGTTAGTAATGGAATGGGAAACCAGCTGTGAACTCTAGGTGTTGTATTCTTTTTTATTATTATATTAAGCTATATATTATTTTTTTATTATTATTATATTAAGCTATATATTAATTATTATATTAACATATTTTCTAATAAACTACTGTTAATTTATATAGCTAACCTTAAATATAAAAAATTAATATAATGTTAAATTTGAATCTTATATATATATTTTTTATATATATAAAGGTAAAATTGATGTCAACAAGATTCAGATAGATAGAGAATAAATAAGACAAATATGAGATAGTATAAAATATTTATTTATAGTCAAGTAGATAATAATAAAGGTTCATGAAAAAGAAGAGTTAAGCAAATAAATATAATAGAATAGTGTAGCATGATATTATGATGATAAAATAAGATATGATAGTAACAAAGTGGAATAGGATAACAGAAAAGAGTATATATATTTGTATATGATATAATATAAAAAGAGGTTATGTAGATAGTGTGGATAGATAGAATAGGATATTATAGATAATATAATAAAAGAGTAGGCGTAGATAGTATGATATAGTGAAGAATAGGAATGAATTGTTAATTGGATAGATAGATAGAATAAGAGATTATAAATAATATAATAAAAGAGTAGGTATAGATGGTGTGATATAGTGAAGAATAGGAATGAATTGTTGATTGGACAGAATAAGTATAAATAAATTGTATAATAAGAGAGTATAGAGAATATATGATGTAGTAAAAAGTAAGTATAGATATGATAATACGATATAATAGAAAAGAAATATAGATAGATAGGATAGTAATATTGATGGTATGATATTTAGAAAAATAGACGCGAACAATATATGATATGGCGAAGAATAGACATAGATATGTATGGATAGAAGAAATGTGTATGATATGTATGCATGTAGAGAAGAGTGAAATATAAGGTGATATAGAAAAGAAGGTATGAGGTGGTAAAAAAGTATATGGAATAGTATGGTAGAGGATATGGATAGGTGGAATAATATGATATAATAGAATAGTATATGTATTAGAGAGTATATAGATAATGTGATAAAATGTGCATGATGATAGAGAGTATGCATGTGGTAACAATAGAGAGAACAAAGTAAATAGTGTAGAGTAAAGAGATCAGGTTGAAGGAATAGAAAGGATAGGAGGGTTGGTAGGTAATAGAAATGGAATATAAAGGCGATATGAACATTAAATAATGTATATATATATATATATATAATAAACAATAATGATGTTATATGAAATAGTTATAAAAAATTTATATGATTTTGATAAAATATATATATAAACAGATTAAAAATATATATATATATGAATCATTATAAAATATGAAAAAATGCAGTTTTAAATAATATAATATGATATATATGAATTAGTATATAATGTGAATATAAAAGAATTTAATAATAAAAGTTTTGTTAATAAAAATAATACATAATAATAAAGTATATTATGAAGGTAGAGTACTATTATGTAAATGATATTTTTATAGATGATAAATAATAGATAATAAAATAATATAATGTCAGAAAATAATTATATTATATTAGCGTTTATATAAATAAATTTAATATAATATTCAAACTCAAAATCATATCAACTATATATATATATCAATGATTTAGATTATACGTTTATATATATAAACCCGGGTTTTTACATAAGAAATGATGAAACAGTATCATGATACGATATATGTTATTAGAGGTGGTAGGACAAATAAATAATTATACATATATAAACAGATTATAAAATTATCTAGAATATCAACCAACAGTGTTATGTGTTTATATTAATAAATTTGTTTAACCACAGCTCAATATGTTATACTGGTGATAGTATTTGGTTGTTTGGACAGCTTCTGCTACATGAATTTACCCGATTTTGGTCAACACGTCTTTGATCTTCACGCACAATCTCTATGAATTTTAGTACTGTGTCAGTTTGTTTTAAATTATCCTTGTTGAATATAAGTCCATTATAGATAAAATTTCCAATTTGTGCCATACAGGAACAATAGTCTATCAATGTTGGCATTTGTTGACTATTCGTTTGGATTAGAAAGCTGTTCATTGTTATTCAAAGCAAGCATGATCAGATCGATGTACGTTCCAGGTTCTAAATCATTACAATCATATGGATTATATCCGTAGTCTAAAAAAGGCTGTATACCGACACGGTTAAAGTTTGATAATAGTTTAGAAATAATATTTATTCCTAATCGTATAATATAACCGAAGTCATATTATACATTAACTCTTATCATTTCTTTACCTCATAATACTAAATTATATATATATTAGATTTAATATAATATATATATATATAGATATTTATTATACCCGCTATCCTTAGAGATATTTCGGAGGAAACCAGCTACTAAATGGTTCGATTAGTCTTTCGCACCTATTCCCATATTATACAAGTGATTTGCACGTCAACATTGCTACGGTCATCCATTTTAATTTCTTAAAACTTCTACCTATACAGGAATAGTTCACCATCTTTCGGGTCCTAAAATTAAAACTATAAGTGATTTATTTTTTATATAAAAAAACTAAATCCTATAAACTGAATATTATTTCTATTTCTATATGTATATTTATTTTGACTAAATAATAATACTTGCTTTAATTTTAGACTCCTTGGTCCGTGTTTCAAGACGGTTATTATTAATATCATATCATTTATAATATATTATTATATATTTTTATTTAATATATAACATATTTTTATAGTATACTATTCTGTATATATAGAAATATATAGAGAATAATATATTATATTAGATGATATCAATAACGTTAATTATATTAATAATTTCAAAGTCTATTTAACTCTCTTTTTTCAAAGTTCTTTTCATCATTCCCTCACGGTACTTTTTAAATATTCACTATCGGTCTCCTTTTATATATCATATTTAGTTTTAAGAGTAATCTATCTCTTTATATATATATTCAGAATATATATATATTTTATTAGATTTGCAATCTCAAACAAATCGACTCTTATTACAATAATCATATATATAATATGTATATATATAAAATTACAGGACTTTAACCTTATATTATTATTTTATTTCAAAATCAATTAATATTATATATACATTATTAAATAAATATTATTGTAACTAATATTACATTATTGATTATTTATTTATACTATTATTACTAATAGATATAATCAATTTCAATAATTGAACTTTTATCTACTTTCACTCGCCGTTACTAATAGAATCACATTTGTTTTCTTTTTTTATAACTTAACCTCCTCTTAGTAATATGCTTAAATTCAGAGGGTCATCTTAAATATTTCAAATATATCTCGTTATGTCTATATATATATACACAAATATATATATATGTATTATCTCTATATATATTTGTATATATATATATATAATTGAATATATCATAGATTTAATTATATAAAAGATTATATTTTATATAACATAATAATATATAATATATATATATTATAATATAATATTTGAAATATTTATACTATATATCTATATATGATATATAGTGCATTTCGCATTAGAGAACTTTATTATTCATATAAACTAATTGTTTATAACATATTTGTAATTCATAATAATATTATCGTATCTAACTACGCTCATCATCGTTTAAAAGGAACCAAGATATCCATTATTAATATATTTTTATTTTTATATTAAATATTATTTATTTATATATATATCTTTTTATCATAAATATAGTTTATATAATTTATAGAATACTATATTATATATTTATTGTTTTTATTTTATAATTCTCTAATGATCCCTCCGCAGGTTCACCTACGGAGACCTTGTTACGACTTCTCCTTCCTCTAAATTATAAAATTCAAATTAATTTGTAATATAGTTATATAGAGGTATAGATATACATATATAACAAACTACTCCTTAATTTTCATCTCATAATCCAATCGGTAGGAGCGACGGGCGGTGTGTACAAAGGGCAGGGACTTAATCATCACATGTTGATGACATGTAATTACTAGGAATTCCTTGTTCAAGATTAATAATTACAATAATCTATCCCCAACTAATTAAATAACATTTTATATGCTCTTAGCTATATTTCATATAGCTATATTTAATTTATATATTAATATAATATTAATATATAAATCTGCTTATTAAATCATTCTCTTGTTATTATTGTAACACGCGTGCAGCCCAAGATATCAAAGGGCATCACAGACCTGTTATTGCGATACTTTTCAAATTACTTAATATTTGATCGTAATTAATCAAATATGATCTATTTTTTCATTATTATACATATATAATATATATATATAATAACTAAAAATACAACATATTTTTATCATCTCGTTCGTTATCGGAATTAACCTGACAAATCACTCCACCAACTAAGAACGGCCATGCACCACCACTTATGATATCAAGAAAGATCCTTTATTCGCTAATTATATTAATCTGTCAATCCTTTTCATATCCTACCTTGGTAAAATTTCCCGTGTTGAGTCAAATTAAGCCGCAAGTTCCACTCCTTGTTGTGCCCTTCCGTCAATTCCTTTAAGTTTCATTCTTGCTAACATACTCCCCCAAGAAATATAAATATTCAACGATTTCTCATCAAAATTCTTAATATATACATTTATCTTCTAATCCATATAGAACTATTAGATATTTTAATATATATCAAACCTTTAATTATCATCATTTACTGGATAAACTACGACGGTATCTAATCATCTTCGATCCTTATCCCTTCGTTCTTTATTGACAAAATTACTCTTATTAAATGCTTTCGCTTTAGTTTGTCTTGGTTGAATCATAGAATTTCACCTCTAGCCAACCAATACATCTAATCCCAATCATTTTCATTCATTATATAATTAAATCTATCATATACCTTAATTGTTACTCATATTTTGTATAAAACTTATTATTCCTTCAATCACTATAATTTAATTAAGGTATTATATTTATTAAATCTTTCTATATTTTATATCTAATTATTATAAATAATCAAATATAAACTATAAAAATATAAACTTCAACTACGAACTTTTTAACTTCAACAATTTTAATATACACTATTGGAGCTGGAATTACCGCGGCTGCTGGCACCAGACTTGCCCTCCAATTTAATATTCTAATTGTTATTTTAACTCATTATCATTAAAGCATATCTTGGTATAACCAAAATCACCTTTACGTCATTTCTCTACCTCTGTACATTCCTATAATATACATAATATTTGCATATTCATATATTATAGAAAATATTTACAATTGGGTAATTTACGCGCCTGCTGCCTTCCGTGGAAGTGGTAGCCATTTCTCAGGCTCCCTCTCCGGAATCAAACTCTAAATCCCCGTCACCCGTTATAACCTAGGTTAGCCTCTATCTAACCTACCATAGTTGATAGGGCAGATTCTCTTGTAATTACTCGTTTAAATAATTATAAACAATTTTCATACTTTCTATAACCTGTTTTTACACACATTATATACTTTTTTGTTATTACTCACTTATTTCTAACAAAACTAATATAAATCATGTATTAGCCCTAGATTTCCTACGGTTATCCATATAATTTATAATTACTTAGATTAATTAAACTGCACTATTGAGCTGTCCGCAGTCTCGTTTTCTATAAATAAAAAACTTATACTTACACTTGCATGGCTTAATCATCGTGACAAGCATATAACTACTGGCAGGATCAACCAGGTAACTATATATATATCTAATATATCTTTTACTATATATATTATTCATATTATATATTACATATAATATATTATAACTCATCTATAACTCATCTATAATAACTATTCTCTTTATTAATTTATAATAATAATATTAACTATTATTATCTTTTATATTCACAATATAAAATTATCATTATTATATATATTCATCTTATACAACTAGCTATATATATATATATAATTTATATTTCAATATCTTATATATTTTATAACATATTTATTAAATATAATTTTTAATAATATAATATCAATTATTAAATGTATATTATATATCATATCATATAATAATCAATTATTATACCTAAAACAATAACCTTTCTTTAATTAAAAAAGTTATTAATTTATATTATAATAATATACTTTTAATTCGATATAACAACTTTTTTGTATATTTAACATTTAAATGCTATATTTTAATATTATATCAGTATTAAAAAAATTTATATTAAAAAATATATATACATATTATGTTAACTCTTTAATTCACTTTTATGTATTTATATTAATCATTTTATCTTAATCATTAATCATATTCTAAAAAATTACCTACCACTTTTTTATTTAATTTTATAATCAACCTGATTTAATCAAATACAATAAACTACATACAGACTGCAGTATACATATCTTGTCATAAAAAAACTAAACACAATATTGAATAGTTAAGTAATATTTAAATAATAACGCCTTCTGGATGGTTTTTCCAGTGTTTCATATTTACGTACCAAATGCTTTTATTCAGATCTTCGAATGCGTTAATGGTGTTAGCACCCTTGCACTTGTGATTAAACTCATAATTACTCTTGAGATCCCTACTGCCACATCATAAAATAACATTAATCAACATAAATATTATAATTCAAAACTTAAATAGTATAGTAACAAAGTGTAAATACATTAAAGTCAAATGATCACTCAAGTCTTGGAATACCGACTGACAATTTATTGTATGAAAGGTCTCTATATAATAAATACATAGGTAATGTTAAAATATTTTTATTAATTGATGTAATGCTATATGGTGCAACAATCATATATGTCTACTACGTATATTCTCTGCAACTTAGAGTTTTTGCTTGAATCTGAAGTTGAGCAGACTAGATTGTTTCTTGAAAGATACCTATATAGGTTAAGATAAATTGAGTTAGAATACTGCGTTATATAGTTATTGTATTATATATACGTACAATTACTTTAAATCAAGATTACTTGTAAAACTTGAATCTTGCCGTTCAACAAGTTATTCAAAAGATGTCTACAAAAATGTATTAATACTGTTATTAATATTATAATACACAATATGATTTATATATAATAAATTAAATATGCATATAATAATGAACAACCTTGTTTAGGATAACTATAAAAACTTGGGATATGATACTTTATATAATTGCAAAGATATCTGTATATAAAAAATATATTGTCACCTGAAGTTTTATATACTTGTATAAATATATATGTTTTTACGAGTCATTCAAATAAACACAAGTACGTAATAATCAATTTCCCAATATTTCTAAATGATGGAATAAAACCTATTAATAAGTTTGCCAAACCATTGCTATAGGCTGAAAAAACTAGCTAAAATATTCACTATACGTATATGTATTGCTCTAATATACGTACAAATATTGCAGATTTGGTACATTTTTAAATAATAGAAGGTTTTTTAATCTATTACCAGACGTATAATATACGATAACATAGAAACCTTATGTTTTTTGATATCCTTAATAATACACGTCGTATTTAAAACAAGCTTAAGTATTGTAATGTTTAGGTTTAGAAGTTTTAAATGTAAGAAAATTGCTTGATAACATATTATTTGAAGCATCTCCATTGAAAAGGTATATTGATATGCTATTTATGATGTTGCAAATCATAGGTTTTAATATTAAATAAACTTACAAGACCTATATTTGAGTTAGAAGTCAATAACAGAAACTCACCTCCAAGATTGTTATATGAAATATTTGTTCACAAAAATGAATTAGAATATTTTCAGAACACCTTATGTAATTTATAAAACATAAAATACACAATCTCAATAATTTTAGATAAAGAATGTCTGAAATCGTTCATTAAACATCCAAGTGTAAAAAAATTAGTGAAATTTTTATGTTAATAATATATTTTATATTATTTGTGGTACACCTGTCCAATTTCAAACAAACATACAAAACTTTTATTCGATCAAGGGAATTTGGAAGTTTATATTTCAATACATTTGATGAAAGGTTTCTTATAAAATAAAATAGAGAGATAAGACTACTGGCCTAATATATTATATCTGTAATATACAAAATATCTGATTTCATACAAATTATTTTAGTTTATTAAAAAAAGACGGAACATTGTCATGTAATTGATTATCTGAAAGGTTTTTGTATAAACAAGCTATTACTATTGTTTAGCCTATAATGATATTTCGCCAAGTACGAACTACTTTATTATATGCATTATATATCACCAATATACAATAGCTCTAGATTTATAGCGTTATCAACAGTTGGTATAGTGTCTATAAATTATTAGACACCAATTTCCTTTGTAAAACAATAATCAATATCAATCCGTTTACATTATATCATCTTGTATATCTGTATTAACAAATACATATCTATTTTGTTCTACCTAAATGTACAACTTAGCTAAGTGTTTTCACTAAAACTTGGAATACTGTCTTCTAAGAGGTCATCTATGAAATTGCTATATAATCCAGGCTAATCTAGACTTGAACGCATAATATAATTTTGCATACACCATATAAATTTAATATACATTAATATGTCTAATATTATATTTTCCCTTTCAAATTAAACGTGAAGATTTAGCATGTATACTGAACGACGGACAATCTAAAGACACATTATATGAAAGACCTCTGTACTTGCATCTAAAAAATATATCAATAAACCTTGAATATGTTACATATTGAAATTGTATCTGTTATCTATAAACATAAAAAACTGAATTTAAATTTTTATTAAATTCCGCGATATTATCATCTAAACAATTGTTTCAAATATCCTTTTATATATAAAAAAATTAGTATTTTTTCGAAATAAAGCATTAAGATGTCTATTTACAACTGATTTATATATATTATACTTCTTTTACCAAAATAAATGTACAGTGTTTAAAAATCAAGAAGTATATCGAATGTTGCAATACTACCATAAAGGTCATTTTTGACATATTGCTGTATATAAAATATTATTTTTGATATTTGTGGTTGTTAAACAGAATTAGTTAATATTTAAATTCTATATATTATATAACTCTATTAATTATTATACCGACTATTAGAACAACTAGTATTTGCTGAATTGATTAATTTTTCACATACACGTGGTTTAGAGTGATAGGAAATGTAACCCCATTTAGATGAAATAGCATGCTATTTCAAGAAAGGTTTCTATAATAATGTTAAAAAAGTGTTTGTTTTTCAATTGTATTAATATACATACTAGTTGATCAAATACGGACTGTTCAAGATTGTGAATTCTAGAACATCATTTTCTGTGATTTATATAACTTATATTACAATTAATTTATATTTTTTCTTAAATCCATTTTATCGGTTAGCACACATCTTTTTTAAACTATATGATAACGAATCTAAATTATCACTATTCCAGTCTGTTTTAATCATAATGTCATCAATAGACCTAAAAAAACAAATATCAAGCTGTTGTACACCTCTTGAGTGACATATGAGAAACACTCACAATTTTATCAAATAGGCCAGAGTAGATATTGGATTTGGCAGACTTTCATTAGGAAGATCAATATTTTAAAGATATCTTGAACAACAATCTCATGAATCGTACTGCGATAATGTACAACTATAAAAGTCATTTATCCTTTTAAACGTTTTCTGATTATCTACATACGAATATATCTTTCGTTGTTACTAGATATAAAATTTGTAATTAGGCTTCTATGCCATCTTATTCAACAAATAATAAAAAAACAGTCTTTACATGTCATGCAATATTTTTAGAGCGGTAGCTGCATCCCGAAAATATTTCTTCATAATCTTTACTATTGAAGTTATAAATCATTAATAAACGCTAATTCATCAGTGATTGAGAAAGTTGATAATACTAGTAGAACCATTAGTACCAAATTATATAACTTATACGATCACTTTTTATCCTTTGATACTGTTCAATATTTTGAGCGAGAGATATTCCTGCTGAAAACAATAATTGAAAAGTAAATAGTTTAAATTGATACAAAAAAATATATATATATTATCATCTTATTATATTATATATGTTATATTATATATATTATCTTATTATATATGGTATATTATATATATTATCTTATTATATACTATATATATTATCTTATTATATACTATATATATTATCTTATTATATACTATATATATTATCTTATTATATACTATATATATTATCTTATTATATACTATATATATTATCTTATTATATACTATATATATATTATTTTATAATATACTATATATATTATCTTATTATATACTCTTTATTGTTTTATATCTGCACTTATACGCTCTCTTCTATTTTACTAAATTTTCACGAATATCATCTACTCAAGAAAAGATAGATAGAGTTAAAATTGCTCGGTTGAGGCTTGATTATCTTATTTCTTGTATACATGTCATCAGTTAGATATATATGCAAAGAGAAGAACAGAGGGCTATTTGAACGTTATGGTACAGAGGAGGGAATTATTCGTGGATGCTGAGCTAATATGATTTTTGGCAGAGATATAGATGCTGTTGGTGTTATTCAAATAGGAATTGGCAGAATACTGGATGCGGTACCTGAGAAAATAAGCGATCATATCATCTCTTATATCAAGATGATAACCTCTGTCTGGCAGAAATGATTTAAAAGTTTAATAACAGAAGCTATAGTGCTAACAGAAGCACTCTTGACCTTACATAACATTATCCGTCAGTATGTTATTTTCTCTATTTATTATTCAACTCCCATGTCCTTATTCTTCATTATTCAATATCATTCTCTATTACTCTGTCTATATTTTTCTTTATATATTCTCTTCATTTTATCCAAGCACGTCCTATTCTCTTTTAGTTTTATCTCTTCCTATTCTACTCCTCTCTATTTAATGACGTTTTATATTTTCTATCTCTAGTGTTTTAATATTCTTCCCTCATATATTTAATTCCTCAATATCCTTAATTCTTATCTATTTTTTCTCTCCACCCTCTCTGTACGTGTCAATCATCAACCTGTCTATGTTCAAAAATCTCAGGCCTATTTTATATTCATAACATCTTTATTTTCTTATATATCTATATATAAAATTTCTCTATATATTCTACAGTATTTTATCATATCTTTTATATCCAATAATTCCTCCTTACTCTTTTAACATTCTTATATTTTTTACTTTCTCTCTTTTTATGTACCTTAATATCCTTGTATCTACAGTGTTGACACATATTCAATAGTTTTTACATACATAGTTATCCTCTTTTGTATACTCATTTCCTTTATAAACTCATTGCCACAATGTATATACACACATATACCCCCTTCTATACGTTCACCACATCCTTTATAATATGCACAAGCTTTAGATATATCCATATACATACTTACCATTCTGAATGAACATATTATAATATGTATATGTATTTGCAATTATGGACTATTTAATGTTGCAAACATATAGCTCTATTTTTAGAAAAAAATTAAAACTGCCATGCAATATAGCTTGCAAGATTTCTATATACAAAAAATCAGTGATTTATATATTATGGTATGTAATGTATACATTAATACTGGAAACACGTAAACAGTAGATTGCAGTTTCTATTTCTACATCTAGGCTTGTACATAATTCAGTTCAATATTCCTCAATGCCATATATTCTGAGAGATTCGAGTCTTCAGACATTGCAGGAAAGTTATGCAAACATGAATTAGATATACAGAGGGCGTTGCCAGTGTTAGATATATTGACTAATCTCACGTACAATGTTGTAGATGCATTTTTGTAACATAACGCAGATGACAACGCGATATATATGATCAAGTTTTAACAAAAAAGACTAATTAACAAAAGAGCTCTAACGCAAGGAAGCCGCATTTTCTACACAATATAGGGTCAACAAGCGTTTGACATGTTTTGTAGCGTAAACTTATTAATTAATACTCATTTAATATGTACTGTGCCGTTCTCACACACCTTTCTTCTTTTCTTGTACTTCCCTCGCTTACTCCCATCAATCCTTCTTATATCTATACGTTTTTTTTTACATGTATATCTCATTTCCGTTCGATACGCCCTTTAGTATGTATTTTTCCTCCTCCACACGCAATAAACCACCTTCCTCTTTATGTATACATTTATCCTATATTCTTGCAGTGTGCTATAACTCTCAATCCTCTGTGTCGTTACATTCACTCATGAACGACGTTTGTTCATGCAAAATATGCTTAAACGCAGGCCAAGCGGCACAAAGACTTTTTGTACGTCACAAACAAAATCAATAACCTTTTAGCCCAATAATAAAAGTTCTTGTTACTTTATTAAATCATAATAAGTCTGACAAAGTTATCAGGCGAGCACCATAAAAATTATGAAACCATTACTATGTCAGCACAGTTGGCAAAGAATTCAGTACTGTCAAAACGCTGCCAATAAGAATAAAGTATGTAGCGACTGCTTCTCACTGGAAGTTCTAGGTGAAATCTATACATCTCTTTCACACTGCACAACAACCTAGCATTGAAGTTTACAAAAATCTGAGAGAAGGCAGTTCCTAAGACAGGTCCATACAACTTATTAGTAGCTTGTCCTGGTCTAATATCAATCAATTCAAGATCGCTCCAATTCAAAGTTTTGCTGTAATCGTAGGATTCTTTCGTCACATAGAACAACCAATAGCTATCATGATGTGGGGCTGTCGCACAATGTTCAACATCGTAGGACAAGAGATTCGATGGTGATTGAACGCTTGTTCTCAATGGTTGGGGAATCCAGTCACCTACTATCGATAACCCACTCCTATCACCTGAACTATCACCCGTGGATCCTGCAGAGCATAAGAATCCATCTGGAACAACTTTTTTCACTTCATCTATTATAAAGTAGTTTGAGGTGAGCAAGACATTATTCACCTGTTGCTTTGTATTATACATCTCGGTTGCATCAGTAGGGCTTTTTTCATAGACCTTCAGAAATGAGTCACGACATGCACCAGGTGGTAAGTTCTTCTCAGGTTCACTGTCGTATTTGTCGAAAGCAGCACATGTTGCCTGCCTGGCGCTAGGCATGAAGGAGTATGCATGACCGTATGCGCTACCTAGCATAGACAGACATATTACCGAAAAAAAGAAGATCGAAGTCAGTAGAACCTTCATGGAGACTAGCAGTACGATTTATAGGTACAATTAATAATGGACAAAAATATAATTTCATTAATGCGAGTCAGTTTTTTATTGCAAATCTGGATAGGAATTCGATATAATTCACCAAAACTGGGAAAATCAAAAAAGGCGGTTTACTAGCGATAGTATTAGCAATATAGCGTTAAAACACCCACAGAATTACAACACTGTGAAATACTGCTGTTATTTTTCTGTATAAAATTTGTATTCGCTAAACTGCTCGATGAAGAGCGCAACATGAATTCTGTATGTGTTATTTTACATATTTTGCGATTCCCCTATCTATAGCATACCTATATAATATTATACTGCAACCCCCTATTTCTGTAAATAAATGTATATTTCTTTTATTTCCACATGTTCGCTATATATAATATGGCCTTCTGTTTACATATGCAAAATATCGTAGAACATACCATTTTCTTTGATACATATCAACTAAGCTGCCTAGTGAAAAACACATGCATTCTGATATATAACGCCTATATATGGGTGCATAGTCCTCCTCTACACGATGTTATTATTAATTCGATAATTTCAACAAATGAACACGTAATACTTCGATATGGAAAACTGCAATATGGACGACGTGATGATAACATAATATAGTTGGACATGACGTCGATCAAATTTACATCCTACTCCTGACCAACTGGTTCTTTGAACTGAAACATTCTATAAGATAAGCGTTATCTTATTTTTTAGTTACGGCTGAAACTGACACTACTAGATAAACTGAGTGCTAGAGCTGGGAAATCTGAGACTAGGTAATATCTCCTCCGCTCTTGTCATTTGAGCTCATTATTATTATCTTCGAATGATACTTTACATTTGTTATGCATTTTATCAAAAATATTAGTGCTGATGGCATTTGAGCAGTTGCTACCATTAGACTGTGATAACGGGTTTACATGTGTATGTATGTGGTGTCGCGTGTTGTTTTCTATGAAATCCTTTCAAAAAAAAAAAATTGGATTTAAAAAGTGAAATCTTGTTTGTGTTTAATACATTATGTATACTCTAAAAAATTGAATACCAACATCATGTAATACATTTTAGGCCAAAATTCATGTGGTCAAAGGTCAATCCCGAGTAGCGATGAAGTATAAAGTATTCGACTTGGAGTTTCCATTGTCGTAGGCAGTCAAGCCTTTGGCATTATTCCAAGCGCCCTCCTTGTCTATGATAGACTGAGTCATATAGATAAATCCTTTCCAGCCTTCTTGAATAGGTGGATCTTCTCTGGTCAACCCTGACGCTACATCCGGATATTCAACTTCTATCCACTCTTTACCTAACAGCTCTTCACTTATAGGAGTAAAGGGTATCTGTTGAATCTCATGAATGTATTCTACTTGGTTTCCGAACCAGGTGGTATAATCAACCTTTGTGCACCATACAATCCCAACACACGTATTATCGGTAAAAGGGGGCAGGTAGACGCTGTCCTCCTTTGAAGGAATTTGCCAATACAGCTTGCTAGAGCGTATTTCTGTTGCCAACAGAAGGCGACCCCAATTCTTAATATGCTCATCATTGATTGCCAAGCCCCATAGATAAAGACCATAATATCCGTTAACCGACTCAGATGTGGATTCTTGATTTTTCGCATCGCCGAACGGGAACAAACCTGATGCCCATGAATGTCCAACATACCAATCCTTATAACGAGTAGTAACGAAATATTCGTCATCTGGTGATGGATTGGCAATGGCTCTTGCCAACGCATTAACGGCTTCCTTATACTGATTGCCCCATTCTGGCTTGAATTTTGCCAAAACTGCTGATGAATAAAGATAATAACCCCAGTGGAAGTGCTGATCGTTATACCAGCCCTGACCGTACTCTGCTCCCGAGTCGTCCCTCCCAAATGTAGAAATGATGCCACCCCAACTGGTATCGTACAGCAACTTGTTTTCATTGCTATTACTGAGCCAAGGAGTCAAGGAAGACTCTAATCGACTCAAATACTCGTCAAGAGATTTGGTATCTCCTACCTCATCTGCAATAAGAGCAAGTCGCGCATATCGTGCTGACACTTTACCAAATGAATACGTGTCAGTCGGAATAGGGACTTCTGCCAAATCGTCTACTATAGCTGCTTTGACGTCATCTAACTTGTCCTGACTAATCCCTCGCGGCGCTCGGAATTCAATCTTTGTCAAAGGCTCAATCATTTTCCATTTTGATCCCAGTATACCGAGCATGTCACCCTTAAGAGATGACCACTTGGGCTGCAGAAAGTCCTTGTTCTCCAGGCACTGACGGTGATGAGGCAGCGTCAACATGAGCAAATCATCATCATCCCCATCACCTTCAGTAATCCAGTCAAATACAATTTCTCCATTATCACCTGAAAAACTAGTTGAAATCTTACCCGCGATTGGGTAAGGAGTAACGTGCTCATCTAACAATTCTTCTATATCGTCTGTATTGGCAACTGCCACACGTATTACACCACTATAACGGCTTTTAGACACCAATTTATTACCTTCCCAGTCCAGAGTAATAGAGCCGTTCAATACATAAATGATGTAACGATTTCCGGTGTTAAAAGTTACGCTGAATCTCGTGCCTGTGAAAGATTTGTCTGAATTTTGATCATTGACCTTTTCAATAGAGTTTGGAGAAGTAAAGACTGGAGTAAGTCCACCATACTTCAACGTCATGTACGGAGAACCATAAACGGCATGCACTGTCAAATAGTCGCTTGGAATTCCACAAATAATTTCCGAACAATCTTCTGCCGACGAATATGACGATCCTGATCTTGCTGAATAGCGAGATCGGTTCACCTCTACTGATCTCAGATCAGAGGCACTATCACCAGACCTATGTCCACGACTATGGTCAGATCTGTTACCTCTACCGGCTGTTCTCGTTCTACTGCCCCTGTTCGCGTTAGCGTTCATCCCGTCGTTCGCGTTAGCGTTCATCCTCATATAATGCCTGGATTTAGGGGATGAAGACGGCGACCATTGCATTGTCAAAGAAAGTTCGTCAAAATCCGCTACATAATGAGAAGACGACTCTGTAATTTCAGAAGCACTCGCCTTAAAGTCAAGTGTAGGCATTGCAAAGCACGTCGCAGAGTCACAAGTTCTATTGTATACAAAGTAGAGGGAATGCTAATGTTAGCTCTTAAAAATAACTACGGTATTAATAGCATGCACCTTTTATCGGTGCCTGAATGCCTGATAACCTACATATGCGGATAACTCAAAACCGGACCATCTGCAAGCGCGTGCATAACAAATGGTAGAGGTGCTCCTGGTAAATCACCATCTTCCAAAACGAAATTAGTCCAATGGGCATTAGTCGGGTAACTGGTTCTATTCTTTCCCCATAAGTCCAACTGAGGCGGAAACGGATGTTCCGTCTTTTCGTATGGAGGCTCGATAGTGGAGATCGGAGTGTCCGATGGTCCACGATGACAGAGCACTAAATTTAAATTAATAAATTATTAGTAATTTCATCTAAAATCAATTCAACACTCCGCAATTCGAATTTCAAAAACTGAAAGAAGCGCATACCACCAATGTAAGAAATATTTAAAATTAGTAAGGATAGAACGATAAGAAACTTAGACATAGCGAAGTAAGCGGTCTATCTACTATCAGAGTGAGGAACTATATAGTAAAGTCCTAGTTATTTGCAAAGGAAAGGCTGAAACTCAGTTCACAATATTAAATTCATCAAAATTTACGAATGTTTCTTGTTTAATTGTAGAAATGCTCTTATTTTGAGAGACTTAACCATCTATTTTCTTATAAAGTTGAAAACGCACGACCTGTTTAGCTGTTCACTATAAAGTAACCAATATATTAATCACAGCCAAGCACTAGTATGTGGCATAATTGTATGGCTTGTGGGACCAAAGCATTTATAACAACTTAACTGTACATTTAATGCAATATTAGATTTCATAGAGCATTTTATAAAGACTTGGGATTTTCTTGAAATTTCAATCCAAAATTTACTACGTGAGTGAGCATCCTATCAATTCAGAAGTCTCGTAAAATATGTCTAATAAACGTAAAACAGTGTAAAAATTAACCTGTTATGTAAATAATATACAATTTTTATTCAAAATCATTAAGAAATAAGCTCAATTATATCTCAAACATGTAGACCAGCATTTCACATCACGTTTTCTAGTTTCAATATTATTTTTCAATGATGGTAAAAAGTTGTGAGAAAAAAAATAGTTTAAAAATTACGAGAAGTTAATTTTCTAATTGTTTTAATTATTAATTAGAAAACACTTGATAGAGAGCATAGTTACTACACATTTGATGATCTATATTTAGAAACATTAAAAATATACATAAATATAAAATGTATAATCAAAAAGTCGCAGAGCAGTTTTTTAGAAGCGAAAAAGCTGATTCAGTATTTTTTGTATTTCAGATTTTCAATTCTTAACCTTTATTTTCAATTATTCAAGTATTTACCAAAAACAGCCTACAAACATGAATTAATTGCCCAATGTGTTTCGTCAATATGAACGGCTTGATATCTACTATAACTAAAAGTCTAAACCTTAATGATTGGCATGTCGTTATTTCTAAATCTAAAAACCTCAAAGCTGCGAATTCCAAAAGCTTAATATAAATAAATATTATGGGCAAAATAACACATCCCGGCATCCATGTGAGAAAGTTGTTTTCGACTTTGATTTACTTCCTCAAACCACATTTTTGCCTTGTGATAAATTACTGCGTCAAGCCTTTTTTAGTTTCAGTTTCACCTGAGGCAATTTGATACTATATTTCTGTATGTAGGGCTACAATCTATTGAAGAAACTAGATCTGTCTAATAAAACGGCGACACCTGCCACGACAGGATTGCTACTTAGTTTTTCAGAATCAGAACTCATTAACCGAATAACAGCTACATCTATGTGATACTTCATCTGGCTATTTGCGTATCGTAAGACATGACCATAAACTTTCTCCTGTATGCCATCTTATGTGCTTTTTTGATTGATTATTATTGTATGCTCACATAATCGATGACAAAGCACCTTGAACCTCAGAATCGAGCTCAAATCTAGAACGATGGTGTTTTACAATTTACACAATATGGAAATATAGATTAAAAGTACGGTGAGTATTGACAGTATGAAAAATATGGTCACCAGAATAACTGAACTACAGAAAAAGTGTTACCTTGATTTGAAAACGACAATTTTGATAAAATGGTTTTTATTGACTATTAAAAATAATTTATATGTTAGAATTTCGAAACATTGAGTTAGTGAGTTAAATATGCAGTTACAAAAACAACCTAAAATACGAAAATTTCTATATTATATATTCTCATAATGGAAATTTGTGAATATTGTTGCTGTTCGCTATTTGAAACCTATTTCAAATCCTAGAAAATGCGTTTGAGGCAAAATCAAGTAAAATTCATAAACATCGTCATATTATGCTCTGGTACATTTTTCCATACATTTAGCTGTTCTGCTATCAAAAGTTTACTAATAATAAATAAAAATAATCTCCAAGCAATGTTGAGCAAGACGAAGAAATTATCTATATCGTTTAAGCCGACTCATGTAAAATCATATTCAAACAAAGATGGTCGCTTAGCTCTTTAGTAATCTCATGTCAGATTTACTATTCTTAGCTCAAGAGTATTCAAAACTTTCAAACTGGCATCCTTCTTCAATACGGTCCTTTACCGTATATAACCGTATCTACCCTCTTTTTCAGAAAGTTCTCGGTAAGAGAGTGCTCTTTTTGTGGCCCTCAATTATCTGTTTGTTGTGACAAATTCATAGAGAGACTAAAGTCTAATTTTCTAGTGTTAGAAATTTAACTAATCAAAGACTGTGATCTTTCTCTATCAATCAGAAAAAGACTAATTTCACACAAAAAAAATTATCACGTGAACATCCATTTTCGGTATTCATATTGTTTACTTATTAAACTCAAGGTTTTCGTATTTTTACGAAAAAATGAAGTCATTTTATTTGCGGGTCAAAAAAATTGCCGGGCCTAAATGAAAATATTAATAAACTAATATGCCAAATCCAATAAATTCAAAAACTAAATTCGATGCCAGTTTGTATTATTTTTAGTCACACTAATCAATATACATGTCTATAACTCATCGACAAGCCGCCCTGGTTCTCTATAGAGAAATCTTACGCGAGGCTAAAAAATGGCATAACTATAATTTTCGACAATATATTTTGCGGCGTGCCCGTGAGGAATTTGCCAAAAACAAGACAGTTGCCGACTTGAAAACAACAGAACAGCTCATAAAAAAAGGAAATGAGGACATACTAGTTATTCGTCGCCAGGGAATTATACAGAATATGTACAATTCAAATAAGTCAGTACTTGAAACGAAGACAGAGTAAGGAAGAGATATGAATGCTTGCCAATAAGTCCGATAGAGAAAAAATTTAGACGAATACAAAAAGCCTGCTTTTACGAAAATTCCGTAAAAACTCGTCCTATTCTATCATTATAATAAGTATCGAAAGGGGGTTTAGCAGATATGGAAAAACCATAATAAAATTAGCTGTTATAAATGTGTTTTACTTTAAAGTTGAAAATCAGAGATAAGATTTGGCTTGTTTTATTCTGTCGAAAATTACCTCTATTAATGTAAAACCAAAAACTGAATAAAATATAAAACCCTTAGCTTTGATATTTAAATACAGAATACAGAAATATAGCTTACCCTAGTGTATAACTTCATATCTAGCTGCATTTGTAATTCACATACCTTATCTAAATTTACAGCAAACAACAAACGAATAAATTGAATAAGAATGTTACTCGTTATATAAATTACACTTAAACTTGTTATTTATGGACCCCGCTTATGAGCATAAATTTTAAGGCTCACATTTTAATAACATTCTCTCTGAATCAGCATTCAATATTTAGTACTTTGAAATTTTAGATCAGTATTTTTGAAGACATTTAATTTGTGGCGTGATTAATCTTATATCGAGACTGGTTTTCGATAGGAAAGGTTTCATTGCATAAAAAGGAACTACAAATCGTGCGGTAAAAATTGTGAAGGTAACCATCATTTCATTTTCTAAAAATGGATCATTGTGTAAAGGTTGCTGTATTATTCATATGAGAACTGTCCTCATGCAACACAGAAATTTATTACAAAAGTTAGGTTGAACCTTATGCTCACGCGACAAGTTCGCATTTAGAACCTTTTCAACTATTTTTCATTCAACATATAACTATTTGGCCGAAGTGCTAGAATCAATCAACTTTAAAATAGCCAGACTCTTATGCGTCAAATAAAATTTTCAAATTATAATAAATCCAGAAAGCACCGTTTGAGACTGAAATTTCTAAAAATTTTTCGGAAAATGATTTTAGAATTGCAAGGACGATTACAAACCAACATTGATTTGCGCTAATGAGCACCCTCAATTTTTACACAGTTAATCCTACAGTTCACCTAAATATTCGATAAATAGTAATTATATTACCATTTGACATTATAACCAGCCATGTTTATTTAATGTTGAAAGGTTTGCTAGGGAATCGTCATATTTACAAATACTACCTCATACTTCTAATTCAAAATTAATGTAATAGTACTAGGGACCATAAGCACAACATCAAATACATGATATGGCGAATTGTTGCAAATATGGCTGCTGTGTATATTGATACAAAATATCTAGAAGTAAATTTCATTCGACCGTTATATATTTCCGGTTATAGTTAAAGTTAATCGCATCATGGTTTTCTGGCATGTTACTTTGTTGAGTCAACAGATTAGTTAAGAGGGTCTATAAACATCGAAATTTAAATAAAACTAAAAAACCTACATTTTAATTAAATTTGGTAAGGATGAAACTGATCTTGGAATAATTGGAAATAGCCAATTAAATTGAAGATTGCTATATTCAGACAATGAATTAGCTGGCTAATATACTCTATATTATTCAAAAATTTTGGTACGCACATGGTTTTTAGCTGAAAGCATTTTCCAAGGGATGAGGGGACAAATCCGTAAAAACGATTATAACTTAGATCTCTAAAAAATGTACATTGGCTAGTATCAGTTAAAATTTTTTTGGAAATGACATATGCAATAAACATACAAGGTTTCCAATTTGGGGCTTCTGATAGTTTTAGGGATATGACTATATAGATAATTTCTACTTAAGTTTCTAGACATTACTCATGTAAATTGGTAATTTTTTAGGGTTCATCTTAAGTTATTGAGACGCACAAATTCACTAGATCATTCTGAAAAATGTCTGGCATAATACCACTTAATTGATTGTAACTAAGATTTCTGTGTCGTGTTGCATACAGATTAGTAAATATACTGAATGTGATGTATGCCTAACACTTGCACATATGAGCATACAAAACAACTAGGCGTCTAAGTTCGCTGATGCCAAGGGGAATGTCCCCGCTCAAGTTATTAGAATGAAAATCTCTGGATAGTATTTATAACGTTAGAAAAAATTGACAAGCAAATGAAGTACTTGAAAACGTACAATACACGTAAATCAATGCAATGCTCGATACTGAGTGGTATGCTACCATTCAAGTTGTTGGAGCTAAAATTCCTGTAAATCAAAGAAAATTTAATACAGATTAGTAGACAACCAAATCTTATAGGGATATGGAAGACGCTTTACATACAGATGCTGAAGGTTGTATAAGACGCCTATGAGTTGAGGTATATTTCCAGTAAAACTATTGCCACTAAGGTCACTATAAAAATATTCCATTTGCAAAACTAATAAATTAAAACTAAATCAGAACACAAATAGATAGCTAAAATTAAACATACATGCTTATTAGATAAAAACATTTTACAATGGAATTGGGAATTGGTCCAACTAGTCGATTATTGCTTAAGTTTCTATAAGAGAATACAAAATTTGAGAATATCAATCATAGCATAAGTATTAGACATTTCCTAACGAGCACGAATATGAAAATTCAGAAACGCTTATAGACCTATATGATTAAATATATAAAAATTACAATAAAAATTTTGAAGCCTCTCCACAACAAAAATGCCTATTGTTCAAATCAAAAAAATAGCCACTAAGCACAAATGTTCATTTTAAACATGAATTGAATAGTTTTATAGTTCTGGTTACAGCTCCCAGACACCCAAAATTTAATTATCGCCATGTGACTATACTATATTGAAAGGGGCGTACAAACGAGTTAAGACCGATAAATGTCCAATGCTTGAAGGTAACTCTCCAGACATATTAAGACTACTAAGATTTCTAGAAGTTGATGTTAAACTAAGTATTTTATGCTGAATTAAATTTGAATATTTAAAAGTACAATTCTGTAATTTCATTTAAGATATTGCTAAATTGAATTGAACGAAATGAAAACGGATTAGCAGTAGTTTAAAAAAATGTAAAATAAATAATAAATTAGAAAATCGTAAAATACCAAATAACTCCTACATAACTGCAATAGCAATTATTAAAAGGTGTCGAAGGACTTTGATTAGGCCATATATTAATAAGTCCTTTACTGATGTCAGTGATAAAATTGGCACTAGAAATACAAAAAGCTTTATGAATTAAATTGCAAGTGAACAGAAGTAAAAGTAAAAAAATAGACATATGACTATGGTCAAAAGATAGGTACTGCAATAAATAATAAAGAGATAAAAAAAAATTGCCATAATGTACATCATCTTAAATGATGATTTAAAAAAAAATTGCCTTCTGCGTGTATCGATCACGCGACCTCAAGATCTTCAGTCTTACGCTCTACCAATTGAGCTAAGAAGGCTGATGTTATATAGGTTTATATCAGAATGTGATATTAAAATTATCACTTATTTTCATTTCTCAGGCTATATAAATCGCTCTAAAAATTATAATTTTGGATTTAACGAAATTAAATCAATTTCTATTTTGGTCTTTGAAAAAGACTATGTACAACATTCTGAATATTATTCCAATATTTGCTAATAATTAACAAAACATGATTTTGCTGATGATAATTTAAAGGACGTTTGTTTTTTATAAGTGCGTATTTAAAGAACAAGACAGGCAAATAGAAATTATTAAGAAAAGACATTTAAAATAAAACGTCTAAAATAGAAAGGCTTATTTGAATAGGTCTATGTGATGAGAGTGTGTAGACGTGAAGTATTTGAAAAATTAGTTTCAAAAAGCAAGCATTCACATGTATTACGAAAACATTTTTTTAAATATAACGGATATTTTTTGTTCGAACATCGTCAGTGGTACTGAATTATAAAAATCCATTTCATAAAAAATGCATATAGATCTGTAACAATTTTTTGCACTCAATTATACTAGCAAAAAGGCTATTGAAATTTAACAAAATTTGATAATGGCTGTATACACGAGTATAAAACTAGCCTTTGAAAAACTGAACTTTACTGAACTGAATAAAAAAATAAATGTATTAAAAAAATTAGGACAGATAGAAGTAACTAGTAAAAGTTGAAAAAACTGAGCAAATCAAGCAAAAGTGAACAATTAGTGTACTCGATTGAAACTGATACAAGCTAATTAAAAGAGCAAAGCCCTAACAAAGAGAATTACAATGAATATTGATATAACTGGTTCGAAGGTATATGCCTATATATTGAGCCAGTACTAACAGAGTAACACCTGAGGAAACAAACGTTTTTGATGAGATAGTTTAAAAAAGCTATCAACAATGAAAAATATTACTAAAAGTCTCAGAAAAAACATTTAGATAAATGAATACGAAAATAGAGAAAAAACTAAGATCGAGTAGAGAAAAAGGAATAGCAACGTGAGATACAACGCAACAGAGCCAACACCATGAAATTTTATTGTCTTTTGTTTTTCACTGAATGTCGTTCATAACGTTCTGTATAGATAACATATATAGCAAAATAAAGTATGTCTTTACAAAATCAGTTTATATTGCATTATGTAGGTGAGGATTGAGTGTGCAATACAGTTTTCCATCTTTTGGCGTTTTTGACCCAACGATGTAAACATAAACATTTTTCCCAATTTTTTCTGGTGTAACTTGTTCCGCTGGGATAACTCCAATGACCCATGGAATAGTAGGATGGACAACAAATCCATATCCCTTTCTATCATCCCATTCAAGCTCACCTTCAAAATCAGAATTCGATTTTGACGTTGTTGTACTTGTTTGATTGATATCTATTTGATCCTCAAACGAATCTGTGCTTACTTCCCCTACTTCTTCGTTCAGTATAAGTTCTGCATTTATTTCAGAGTGGGAACCTCTCGAATCAGCTCCGTCTCCTGAGCATGTCAAGTGTGGATCAAGATTTACCGAAACAGGATTTAAACAAAAAAAACAACATGAAGACCGCGAAAGAATAGTGGCTCGTTTTTGACCGTCAGCATTTGTTTCGACCGTAGCGACAATTACATCGCCATCTGCTAAACTAATAGAGTCTTTCATATTCACCAACACTACACCATAATGGTTTACAAGCCATGCTCGACCCTTTAAGTCTGTCTTTAAAATCCCCCGAACTTTAGGGTAAGCCCAGTGCTCATTGCTTTTATGCAGCGCTTTTGTTTTCACTTCCATCGATACCTCCTTTCTTTGGCTAAAACTTTTCTTCTGCCTTAAAGCGTATTCTTCGCACCACTTTTCTATCCAATGTTCTGCTTGACCTCCAATTTGGTCTCTCAGCATTAGGTCGGCATAACCCATTACCTCGTTGTCGTCTAATTCTGGATACCCTAAATAAATTTTCAGTTTACTATCTATTTTATCCTCCTCAATAACGGTGCCATCCTTCATTAACGATTTTTTCCACAGAGATAGCATGATTGTTCTTGCTGTAAACATATCTGGATATTTTTCGCGTAATAGTGGTGCAAAATATACAATATTTAGCACAGATGGCATTAATTCTTTAAAGCAAGAAGAGCGCCGCAATGCAAAAACCAGGATAGGCAGTAATGGCATGGCATATGAATAAAGTATGCCAATTGCCTTAAAATAAAACTGCTCGTAGATGAAATTATTCGCTGCCACCTACAATAAGCATTCTTATGTCAGCCTAGTCTAAAGTATCATCTAAGTATAGGCTGTGCCTATTTATCTAATTATAATATCCATGACATATTAAAATATATGTGTCAACACAATGCAAGTAATTAGCTAGGCTTGATAATGCATCTTCAATCGCACACAAAAAAACTGCATACACGTGTTGTGTACAAAGACGCATTACATAAAAGTAACAGAGAACCTTTATATCATTCTTGTCCTTTAATGTTACCAATATTTCTCTTGATTTTATATACCGTTCATTTTTGGTTTTAAGTTCTGACATGATTTTCTCACAAGCCAACTGAATGCATTTGTGGCTAGGTAAAGTTACTATCATATCTCATTGAATTACCGCTCTTTTACACCACAGCAAAGGACATCACACGAATTCTGGTCTGAACTTGTTGAATTGCGTGCATCACGCACCATGACTTAGCCTGAGCTTCAATTGAACGGCTGGATTGCATGCTTTACATTCATAAATGAAAGAAATATATTTTAAAGTACACAAACTTATATATATATCGAATTTATTTATACACATAAGCTTAATCATGTGCAACTGGGCCAAATGGACAATCTGATACGCTCTACCACAGATCATATGGTTATTCAATACTCGCGTCCACGGGTGTACCTTGGCTGAGTTCTGTATATGAATATGGAGATAACATAGCACAAATCCCGTCACGACTATCCAAGAGATGAATTGGACAAAGCAAGAAGCTCTAGTCTAGTAAAAAATCCGTCATTTTGACTCCGTAACTTTCGTGAGTGTTGACTGTTGCTCGTATTTTTTGTAAGAATTCAGTCTTCATAATTAGCGAGGAAAATGCCTGAGGTACATCGTAAAAAAATGAGTGCCGATGTAATCTTTTGATAACAGCTGTATTTGGATGAAACAAAAGTGCTTGACTTCGGTCTAAAAACTGGAGCCCAAATTAAAAATAATCGATTCGTCTTCAGTAGAAGAAATGATGGCGTTATGACCGCTATCAATATCAAAACATTCAATGGATGCCACGTAGTTGATTATTTTTCTCCCATTTTGTTGACCCTGATGTCTAATAGATGGATTTCTGACCGAAGATGATTCCAGGGATTGTCTGTATGGTTGATCACTGAATGTTGAAAAGTCCCACATAACAAGAGATCCATCTTCTGAAGCTGAAAAAATGTAGTCGGGTTTCGTAGGATGAAACTTCACCTGCCAAATGTGATTATTATGTAGCGAATTATTGACAAAAATAGGATATAGCTGAGAAGCACGTAAATCGTGGAAGACAAGCGAAGAGTTACTTTGTACAAACAGTCCAGACAGTCCATGGCACAGTAGCCATGATTTATCAGGATGATGGTCTATACTCCAAATACAGCAATGCATATCAGGTATTGAGTGTTTAGGATACTGAAGTATTCTAACTAATCCAGATGTAGTGCGAGCATCCCAGATATGAACTTCCGAGCTGTGCGCTAGCGCTGTGGCAAAGGTAAATGGAGACAAGGAGTGAACAGTATTAATAGCACTGTCTGGATCTTGCGAAAAGCTTTGAATAACACGAAGACTCTCAATATCAGCGCAGTGAATGACTCCATCTTCACCAACAGACACAAAACGGGTGTCTCCGGACAGAATATCCAATGCTGTAGCCGCGCCCGAATGAAAGCAATGAGTGGAGATCTCGCTAAAAGATTTAGTACCAGTGTCAAACTTCAAATCAAACAATGAGACAGAACCAGTATTAGTTGTTGCTAAAATAAGATGATCAGCTTGAACGCTAGAAGGATGAGGTAGGCACTTTATGCTGGTAGCGGCATGTGGTATTTTTATGGCGCTAGAAAGGAAGGGTTCAGAAGCCTCTTCAAAAGGCCAATTCCAACATTGTAGACAGCTCTGTTTAAGATTTAGATAGGTAAATGCAAAACAGTTCGTTGCCGAATCAAGCTTTTTTAGGGTTTCATTCAGCTACCTACGGTGTATGGAACATAAGGGACAGGTAGAAATGGAATACAGAACATCATAAGGAACAGGCAAAAATGGAATACAGAACATCATAAGGAACAGGCAAAAATGGAATACAGAACATCATAAGGAACAGGCAAAAATGGAATACAGAACATCATAAGGAACAGGCAAAAATGGAATACCGCATCATAAGGAACAGGCAAAAATGGAATACCGCGTCATAAGGAACAAGTATAAACGCGATGAAAAAAAGGAATGGAAGAAAGTGGGGTAAGAGGAAACTCAAAATACCTCTTAAGATGTAAAACCTAGTGACGATTATCTCTTTGTGTGTGTTGTGTTATGTATTTAGAATACTGTTCATATATAATTTTGATCACAATCTGATAAAAGTCATACCGATGGCCGAGAACTTGCAGCGACGAAAAAAATCGAGTTAGTAAGGATTCTCTGAGGAACACATAACAACGATTGAATCGTGCTTCCTGTAAAATATTTCCTCATTTAGATAATGGGAGCTTAAACAAGTATGAATACGAGAAAACAAACAACATACACAAAAAAGATTACATATAGAGGACATTTTTACGCGCCTATACACACATTCTTTATTAATGCAGCCATCTTTACTCCGACATGTGTATGAAATAATTATTTTGGTAGTTTTAGCCATTTTAGGTTTAGCACCACCAGTTCTTACATCGTCGGCTCGGCTTCTGGTTTGATCTATCGTCTGAAGCGAACCGCATAGTGTTATACCGTATACAAAGAATTTTAATTTCTACTGTATTTCCTATTGAGTATAATCTTTCGTTGACACAAGAATGAAGAGCCTATTTGGAAAAGTTAAATCAGCTCCACCTCCGTCAGAAACTATTCTCAAACTTCGTAAAACTTTAGAGCAATTAGAAAAACGTGAAGATTACCTAGAGCTGAAAGTTAAGGCGGAATTAGAAACTGCAAAAAAGAATGCCAGTATAAATAGAAGGGGTACGATTACAAAACAAGCTGTCTTGTAGAGTTGATGTCAAAACTATTAAAGAGAGAGGATAGAGTTGTTTGTCTATAACATCCTGTCAAAGTGCAGAATACGCTGTATACCGTACTCTTGTGTGTAGTGCTGTTTTGTGTGGAAATCAATATATCAACTAAGATGTCTCAGAGGACACATCAACTTAAGTTTCAAGAATACTGATTCATCTATATTGCCAAAGCTGCGCTGATGGCATTGAAGAAGAAGAGAATTTATGAACAACAGATTGAAAAAATGGTGAATGTTCGGGTGACACTCGAAGCGCAAATTATAGCTATCGAAAGTGCATCGACCAATCTTGTCATAGTGAACTCTATGGTCGAGGGTAGCCTTGCATTGAAGCAAATTAACGAAAGAATGTATGTAATCATATCTTGTCTATACATTTTAACAGCGCTCAAAACAATCTGTGTGCTGACCAATTTTGTTTACCAATCTTCACACTATTGAATTGTATAAGGACTATTGAGAAAGTTGAGGATACGATGGATAACATTCAAGAACAGATAACCCTCGCCAACGACATAGTGGAAGCTATTTCAACTCCACTCATGAACGATTTAGACGAGGAAGACTTGAATGCAGAACTAGAAAGCCTGAAGACAAAAGTATCAGAGAGTGAAACAAAATTACTCAAGACTCCTGCAGGTGCGTACATTTCATCAAATTTTTTTATATTTGCTCAATTACTGAAAAATGTTCAAAGCCTCATCTTCGCAAACGGCTACAGATGTGGAAAAACTGGAAAAAGAAGAAGCCGAGGCCAAACTGTGGTCTGGGCTAGAGATGGAAATGGGATTGTAAATTTTGATAGAATGTTGGCCAAATATCGGTTGAATTTCTAGACTGCGAAGAAAAAACACCTGATGTAATCCAGAGAATTTAGACATGCGAGGAAAGGAAACCTACTTGAAGACTGAAATATTCATTTGAGAATGTGAATGTTTCATTTTATAATCAACATTGTATTTTAAGATAATGGTTTTGTTGTGACTACACTTGGATTTATACAAGAATAAGCTGTCGTTGGTGGACATTCTATGTTATGAAATCATTGCGCTGTTGCATATTAGTTTAGTGATTTAGGCATACAATAAACATGCTGTGGCATTATTATAACGCTAAGATGGGAGCAGCCAGAGCATACAGGAGGAGGTTCTTTTATGTCGTGGCACGTGTATGTGCTAGCCTAGTATCGATTAACTATTTTAAAATCTGTAGCTATGTCATACCTCACCTTGGAAGATATATTAATTTCTCAAAATAATAAAGTGTGGTTTACTAGCGAGAAGTAGCCAGAGGGTGCCTGTGCACTACCCTCTCACCAATTGGGTGTTTTTATTCTTATAACGGGGCATATAATGAGTGGGGTTGTTTATAGACCTTGGAAGCTCACATTTGCGTTGGTTAAAATGGTTTTCAAACTTCCATTTTTGGAGGCCGCAACGAGTTTATCGCATCCGCCAACAAACTCTCCATTAATGAAGATATTAGGCACGGTCGTCTGTCCCGTAATTTCGGTCAAGTATGTTCTAATGTCCGAGCCATTATCTGAAAAAAAAGTGTTTTGAGAAATGTTACAAAGTGAAGTGAGATACGGCATAAAAAGTAACAAATAAGGCTGTTCAAAAGACGAGCACGTACCCATTTGATCAAGCTCAAAGGCTTCAAATTTGACAGAGTGCTCAGTGAATAGCTCTTTCGCACGGCGGCAGTAACTGAATAAGTACTACTGTTAGATTGTGGGATTGCAAAGTTGGGACCACAGCTAGACGACAAATACATACGGGCAGGTAGACTTGCTAAAAACTACCACGGGATGTTCCTGGATTTTAGAGTGGACAAATTCTGAAGCGCTCATTGATGCTTTGGTCAAACGGGGTATGATTGTTAGATTACGAGAGGGCGGTATAAATGTAAATAACGCTCTACTCAGAAGATACATATAAAAAAAATGCAAAGCTGAGGATTACGGACCTTGAGTAACACTTAAAATAGCAATAAAGCAGCCAATTAATAAAAAATTATGCATCATTATAGTTGGTGAAATCAATTTTAATTTGTTTCTAAGACAGAGTATTTACTAATAAATTTTTATCTTTAGTGGTGCTGTGATTAAGAATCACAATAGTAAATTGTGTGTGAAAGGAACGAGGCTATATATAGTAATTTTTTGCCAGATTGCCAACGCGTTCATTGCTCCTTTGCTATTCACTTGTCTAGTGTGAATGTGTACGCGCAATGGAGTTAGAATCACCTGACGTGCGTTTCCCAGTGTATGCATTCACAATAAAGAAAAACACCAGAATCTAACACGCATGTTGGCCAATTTGTCTATACTGGGGAACGATCGAGACTTATAGCACTGGTATGCATTTATCGAATTTTTCAACATTCAACAGACATTTGAACAAAAGCAAGAATACATTAAACCGTGGACTCGCGAGCAAGTATTGACCGAGCTGTTCAACGCGCTGAAAGGTCATTATGATGACTATTGTAAAATTAATCTGTTGATTTTTTTAGAAGAGCAAGCCGAGTTTTTTTTCGAAGTTGGTAAAGTTCGTTTGCTTTTAAATGCCTGTGCGCTACTAAATGAATTGTTGTATTTGCCGTCGAAGGCTGAAATAGAGGCTCAATCGAAAGCATGCGATAATCGGAAGGTGCCGCCGATATGCATATCTTCTGGGATCAAAAGCCAAGTCATTGTGGCGTTGATGACGATCTTGTTGGTGGTGAGTGAACAAGAAAAAGAGATAAAGGATGAAGAACCATCACCTGAAAAAATACTGGTAAACCTGATCGATTTACTAATGGAGTTCTTGGCAAACACTGAAGATAAAGAACTTAAGCAGACTGCGGCAGAAGCGTTGAGGGAACTGGAAACAAATAAAATGGGGGTATTGACAGGTAAGTTAAATAAAATTTACTGGCTAGCACAGAATGAAGGTGAGTATGGAGGGCAATCGATAATGGCATTGTACAGTACTATATTAATTTCAGCTATTCAACTTATCGGGAATAAAATGAAGCAGATTGGGGAAAGGGAGAATGAACAAGAGTGTTTTCCAGAAACGATGCGAGCAAACTCTCGAATATTTCCTCTTTCTTCGCGTTCCTGTGAAAGCTCTTCTGAAATAGACAGATTTCGTCTGAATGCACCGTTGGGTCGATTTTCTAGTCTCAAGCTCTTTTCTAGCTTGACCATTGATTTGCCATGGCTTCGCTCTGTCTTTCGACCTAACTTTTGCTATTTTTTTTATACTGAGCCTCTCCGTTTTCATGTGAATCTTACTACCCTATCTGACCCGTCAATATCCAGTATGTTTTCGGATGATATCAAAGTAGTAGTCACGATGTTGCTTGAAAACATGCTGTCTTTTGGCGTACTTGAGGCGATTCGCCTCAGTACGCATGTGTCTTATTTAATACACCAAATACGAGATTCTCCAACGGATTGCCCGTCATTTTGCTCGTCACTAGTCTATTCAGTATGTTGCAGGTCTCTCAATATGAACAATCAGGCGTATTGGATCATTGCAGCCATCTTCATGTCGGCATTGCCAATTCAAGCTTGGGCCAGATCCCAGAACGCAGAAGATTGGACAAAGCCAGTTTCGTGCTTGCGAGACAACGTCTTAGACCTGTTTCAGCACAGGTACAGTTATATAAATCCTATTTGGAGATGGTGGTTATCTCGTTGGCTGATCGAAAGGCCTATTGACCTGTCATTAGCAACCACGGATAAGGCGCTCGGTCTTCCTTTGAAAGCAGAGGCATTACCGATGGAAGGAGGACCTACCTTGGCGAGCATATTGTACCCGGACCGGAAGAAGCTATGGATTGCTGAAACGGATAGCATTCAATTGAAATATGTCAAGTTCAATTGCCTTGTACACTTTTATGATTCAAGTAGAACAATCAGCACAAAATCAGCGCCTGTGGCGCCCAAGCCCCCCGGGAATTTTGTTGAGCGAGCGTTGATGCACCATGTCTATGACAGCTGTGCACTGCCTAACTGTGAGCTAAAGATGGACCTGAAGAGTCGATCAGGACCCAAACAAGCTTCAATTCTCGTCAAAGGCTGTTTTTGCTTCGTAAAAATTTTTCTGCAAACGTTCGGACCTGAATTGTTCGAGTCTCTCTGGCTGGGTGCTATCTATCCGATGCTGTACTTCCAGCCGTACAACGCGTCCGAGAAATTTATCACTCTGATAAACGAGGTTAAAAAAGACGCATCTATACATTGTTGGCTTCTTGAACGAGCGTGCAAGTTTTTGATCGATATGAGACCACCCTGTTTGTTTCGGTACACAAACCTTCTAGAGAGTCTTGTAAAAATTCAATGTGTGCCAATTCATGAGTTACTGGACACAGTATTGTTACATCTAAAACAGAGCAATCTGATCTATACTGAAAGAAAAACACGGTGGATGCTTCAAAACTGGTTGATTCAGTTAATCTGCCAAATCTTCGTGAGCCCACTTTTTCACCCTAATCAAATTCTTTCTAGCATTGCACGAGTTTTGAGCTATTTAGCAGCCACGTCCCATGATGTGGTCATCCGAGATATGGCACAGTTCTATTATAAGCTAGTCACACACGTGTCCGAGGAAAAGCTATCTCTGATTTTGAATAAGACGGACAGATCGTGTGAGATAATGGCTAAGAAGATGGGTCAGCAAGAAAGGAATCAACTCCAACAATCTGAAAATTGCTTTACCAGTTGTCCAGAAATCCGCAACGCGCAACAAGAAAAAGCTTCTCCATCGCAACAAAACCTTCTAACTTCTTTCTTTTTGAAGGTGGTGAGGCAAGAACGAACCGAATTTTCAGAAAGCAGTGAGACAGATGATAAATATGTACCAGGAGAGGATCAAGATCTTGACGAATTTTCAATAGAAGAAATTTTTAAGATCTATAAACAACACCTGATTAGAACGCAGGAAAAAGAAATTTTGAAACTTCAAGAACAAACTCAGACATCCGTCAATCACGAAAAATCGCATATCTCCCAAGCAGAATGCATGGACGAGCGCGATACTAACGAAGAAAATGAGTCGATCACGAAGATTCACATTCCTTTGGTTGTCCTATTTAAATCTCCGTCGGAAATTTCCGAAAATGTAGATCAAATTCCCCGAGCAGTTTACTCCCTTTTGCTGCAAATCAGAGGTATAACTCCGTTGTATGCACACGTGCAACAAGAAGTCCGCATTCCCTGCTTGAAAACAGAACACAAGCAGGTTTTTGAAACAAAACATGGACCTGAATTTTCCTTTAGCACACAGAGCCCAGGTTCAAACATGACAGACGAAGATCAGGAAATAGGCGAAAAGCAGGATGAAAATAATTTGATAAAGAGTGGGACCTTGGGACCTAGCCAAAAAATAAAAATATGCCAGAAAATAGAAACCAACAATCTAACAAAATACGAAGATTCAAGCTCAAAAGGTGACTCGAAACTAAATCCCTCGGTTTTTCCTTCCTCATACCGGTTTTGTTTCTCATTTCACGCTATCTTTCCAATCCCAACCACATTTCAAGTTAAAGCAAGTTATAATACCGAAGATGGACGAGTTGCGCATCTAGTCCCGTTAGATGCTCCACTAAATTGCTTCTTACAAGATTTCTTCCTCCCTATCCCAACCAAACAAAAGCCCCCTAACATGTCAAAAAGGAGATACCTTCAAATGCTATTTTCTAAGTTTTGGAAAGAAGCAGGTCAAAATCTTTCAATCACGGCTTCAAAAAAGAACCACGAATCGCCAACTCACTCAAAAGCCGAAGACACTGATTTTCAAACATCCATCAGACACGTTTATGAAAAAGGACCGCTGGTCTATCAAATTTTCGAAAAGCAGTTAGGGTCTTTTATTATCAGCGAGCCGGCACAAAACCCTATTAAAATTCTAATTTTCATGCCACCGAGATATCATTTGTTGATCGAGGCGGTTATAAGCAAGGAAGATACGGTTTTAACTATTAAGGTTGACTGGTGGAGAGCATTAGCGCATATAGACAATTATTTTGAGGGGCTGTTCAGAGAAAAGTAAATAAAAAAATCTTTGATCATGGGGTAAAAATAGGGACCATCGTCGGTCTTTTCATGGTGGGAGAGATGCCTATCGAGGGCAATAAAATGCTGTATTTTTCTTTGCAGGTTTCATTAAAAACAGGGCATGTTGAAAGCTCAAAAAACATATACTTTAGACCAGGAAATAAATTACAAAAAAAAAAGATTTGCAATGTTGCGATCTTTTTCATAACTTGTCTTAAAACTCTTCTTGGTACGTTTTCTCGTTCTCAGATTTTAACAAACCTCCGTGTTTGTAAAATTGCCTCGATGTGATGTGAAGTGTAAGGAATTTAAAATCGCTACTTTCCTAGCTCTCGAAAGTCAGCACGACACGGTATGAAAGAACAAAAAACTACGACGTACATAACACGTAGGCCGTAGGCGGAAGATAGCAAAAAACCGTGGCTTCTGAGACCTAGGAGCAAGACGAAAGTCTTAGGGAAGAGGACACTTATTGCGTGTGTACATTTTATGCGTATTGAGTGTCTAGATAGCATTATAGATCCATTGCGTGAAGGTGAGATTTGCATTGATTAGGTAGAATTGTGGTGAATGCGAACGTTTTTTGTATGCAACTGATTGTGCTTAAGTACACTTAAGGTGGGTGGCGCCGATGATGTGTATTTTAGTCGGAATTTATAGCTATTTCTTTCGCTGCTTTTACCAATTTCTGCGTTGTTTCTTGCTTGTGGTCATTATTTCATTTTATTGAACTATTCGCTAGTACTTTTGCTAACCTTTCGTTGTATCATCAATATGGTCCATACAAAGCCATGTCTCATCGAAAGTTCCGAGCACCCCGTCATGGCTCACTTGGGTTTCTGCCTAGAAAACGTACGAAACACCACCGCGGCAGAATCAGAAAATTCCCACGGGATGACAAGACAAAGCCTGTGCACTTGACTGCATTTATGGGCTACAAAGCCGGAATGACACACGTGGTGAGAGAGGTTGAGAGACCAAACTCAAAACTTCATCACAAAGAGACGTGTGAGGCTGTGACAATCCTGGAAACTCCGCCTATGGTTGTGATCGGATTAGTGGGCTACAAGCGCACTCCCAAGGGTCTGCGAGCGATAACGACGGTGTGGGCACATCATATCTCTAATGATGCATTGCGCCGTTTTTACAAGAACTGGTACCGATCTAAGAGAAAGGCATTTACCAAGTATACGAAGAAGTATGATCCAGAGATGAAGGCGAAGACGATTGACAAGGATATCGAGAGGATCAAAAAGCATGCCTCTGTGGTTCGTGTAATTGCACACACACAAATTCGAAGGTTGAATTTGAAGCAAAAAAAGGCGCATATGTTGGAAATTCAGGTCAATGGCGGAACGATAGAACAGAAAGTAGATTTTGGGATAAAGTATTTCGAGAAGCATGTAGACGTTGGATCTGTATTTGCAGAAGGAGAAATGATTGATGTGCTTGCCGCGACTAAAGGAAAAGGATTTGAGGGCGTGACCAAACGTTGGGGAACTAAACGACTTCCTAGAAAGACTCATAAGGGTCTGCGAAAAGTTGCCTGCATTGGTGCCTGGCATCCTGCTAGAGTGTCTTACACCGTTGCGAGAGCTGGTCAACACGGCTATAATCACCGAACTGAAATGAACAAGCGTATATATCGTATTGGGAAAGGAGACGATCCTTGTAACGCATCTACGGACTATGACATTACCAAGAAACAAATCACTCCATTGGGTGGATTTCCTCATTACGGAATCATTAGGCATGACTTCTTAATGCTCAAAGGTTGTGTTCCTGGTGTCGTTAAGCGTGTCATAACCCTTCGAAAATCTATGTTTGTACCTACCAAACGCTCCGCCTACGAGCCCATTAACTTGAAGTGGATCGACACGTCTTCGAAGCACGGTCATGGAATGTTCCAAACCGCGCAAGAAAAGGCCAGATTTTTGGGTCCATTGAAGCGCAACTTGAACCAAGAAGCTTAATAAACTTTCTTACTTGATTCATTCTCCCTTTAACGTAAAAGTTTACGTAATGTTTACAATGTTCTAAACGTTCACGCCTGTACCCCCCTATGCACCGGTTTTATCATTATAGGTACAAAAACGCTAGTGTAACGCCGTGATAATACACACTCAAATACAAAGCCAGCATTCTACAATTGAGCAGCATATTGAATACATTATCACCAATCAATAATGCCTACGTGCGGAGAAAAATGTTCAAATGATTTCAAACTTTTCTCCGCAATTTCATAAACATAGGTTTGTATGGTAAAAACACTTGTTCTCGCATTCTCTGCCTGAGTAGTAACAGTCATTTTTAATAGTTTTACTCTAAACAATCGATTGTTATTCGCCTCAGTTGTTGATGCTCATCAAAAAAACTATTCGACATGCATATAGCCGACATATGCAGAAAAAATTTAATGAGTTGCGATAAGTCTAAAGCGGAATGCGGCGCTTTTAATAACTGACTCTTTGGTGTCGCCTAAAATTTTGGCCACGGAGATTCACAAAAGGACAGGCACATTAAAAAATATGTGAAAAATGACAATTTGAAAACTTTCAATATATAGCCGTTTCTTTTATTTATTTTCAGTTTATATTTAGGCATTGTTTAGGTACTAGGTCATCGTGTTTACCTGTAAACGGTCATCTCTATAAAAGCTCTGCTTCTGCTTTCACGATCAATCCAGTACATTTTACTATGACGTTTAGTGTTGCAGATATCGAACAGTGCAAAGAAAACATTCAGCCGCTTCGAGAAGGACGACGTTTAAGCGCGCTTAAAAAGGGTATACAACAAAAATTAACTACGGAACAAATTGAAGCTGAGAGATTGTACGTTTTTTTATTGATTCAACAGCCGATTCCGTCTTTCCATTACGACTGTTTGTTTATTCAGTGAGCGTTTCTTCATGTTAACATCGGCTTTAATCTTTCGCGAAATTTATACAGAAATTATGAAAAATTACTCTTATCAAACAAATCGCATGGGGATCCCATTCAGGCGTGGATTAGGTGCGTTCAGGCGTTCTGTTTATGGATTTTTGCTGATTTTGGCAGCAGTCAGATTAAATTTAACGGCTAATTTTTTGATTACAAGCAAATTTGCAAAATTTAATGTAAAAACCAATATTCTCTAATTACGATTGTTTGATAATCCAACATCATAAATCTGTTTTAGTTATATCCAATGGGTCAAAGATACTTTTCTGAATAGCTCAGTACAAGCAGAGTTATTGGTCTTGATAGAACGCTGTATTCAGGAATTTGCTCATGTCATTCAGTACAAAGACGACATTCGATTTCTCCAAATTTGGCTTCAATATGCCGATCTTATCCAGGATCCGACTGATTTGTTCGCGTTTATGGATTCCAATCAGATTGGAGTAACTCATGCTATATTTTGGAAAGCTTGGGGAAGTGTAATGGAAAGCAGAAAGAATTGGAGACAAGCTGAAAAAATTTATCAAAAAGGAATAGACTGCCACTCGCAGCCAGAAGAACAGATGAAAATGATACAACTAGAATTCGAAGCAAGAATGTTTCGTATTATGAAAACGCAGGCCAAGCAACAAAAAAACTGGCCAATGTGGATGCAAGAAGATGAAGATGAATCAAGTCAACAAGATCAAAGACAACCTGTAAGACTAGCTCTCAATGAGATATTAGTCTATTCAAAGATGTCGGAACATCAACGTCAAACGGAATTAGAGTCTAACCGTATAAGTAGGCCATCTTCTGACGTCGTGCAAAAGAGTGATTTGCTCTATAGAGGTTCTGCTTATAAGAGGCCTGGAGACGAATCACTTCATATTTTTGTTGATGATTCGTCTAATCCTCAACAAAATACAAAGCGTCCATGTTCTGCCATTCCTCTTTCTAATTCAACCGAAGAGTTACTGTCAGGCTCTAAAAAATCGTCGTCAACGAAGCCATCGGCTGTTTGGTCTCACGTTCCACTTGAAACTGAGTCTCGTAAAGAGAATACTCAACTACCTGATTGCTGGAATAATGCTCAATTTGTTCCGGATGTATTTGCAAAATCTGCAAAACATGCTGTACTCCATTCAGCATATCAAAAAGAGACATCCTATTCGAATTCACACAACGCGGGCTTTTCTGTTTTTGAAGACAAAAAGTCAGAAGTAAATTCAATAGGTGGTAAAGATTTGCCTAGTCTGAACAAACACCAATGGAATCCGCCTGTAAATGACACCTACACCTTTCAGATCACCTCTCAATACTACCTATTGGGAAGCAATGAACCTATTAAAATGAAGTTTGGAAAATTAGAAAAGGCGGCTTACGACCGAACATTGGTTTGTCCAGGAGATGGAAAGGAATATTCATTTGAAGAAATTCGGATGGAAAGCATGCTCAAAAAGAAAAAACAAGAGGATGAAAGTAGAGAGATCGATAATGTAAAAAATGAAAAAGAGGCGAAACTAGTAACAAAGAATTCAACGGAGATTACTATGGAGAATGAACCAGTAAAAACTGAAGAATCAGACTTGTTTAATGATCATAATGATCAACCTTCTGCTTATCGAAAATTTCCACCAAGAACCCTTGCTTCTTCTTTGAGTCCACTACCATTTCTTGATCGCCAATCACCTGTTTTAACCAGTAACGTATCAAATTCATTATCCTCTTCTTTCCCAATTGAATCCACTACTCTTTCTTCTTTCAATCAGCCATTTAATTCTGAAACGGCTTCTCTTGCACTGTCCCCTATTTCGGCACAGCAGAAACGCAATCCTCTACGCCCTATTTCTATCAATTCTCCTTCTACTTCTCAAGCCGTATCTACCGAGGTGCCTAATCTAAGTACAGAATATCACTCCTGGTCTCGCTATTCCTCAAATCCGCTCAATTCAATCGGCGATACGCTTTCTACCGACCAGATATTGGTTCCAGGCATGACAGTGGATCCTGACGACGTGAATAATCCGCCTACTCTGACAGCACATTCACAAGCAGCCTTGATTACAGTTTTGGATATATTGAACTTCAATAAGGAGAGCGTAGACTTAAATGACACGTATGTTCGAGGCTCCCAATACCAGGCAGCAGACCCGATCGGTGAAGAAGATGGTACTGACGTAACTGTAAGCTTGGTCATTTCTAAAAAGGATCAACGAATTGAATGCCTCCAAAATAGTTTCTGCGTGTTTGACGAATCAGGCATTAGCGCTCCTGTCTCACCTCCAAAAGGCGACATCATCTCTGATGATCATCATGCAACGATAGCCGAGAACAAAGAAAATGGGATTCTTGATTCAATTAATCAAGAAAACATCTCATCTATTGCACTCAACAGTCAGAAAACCACAATAACTCAAAAGGAAAGCCAAACAGATAACTCGATGCAAATTGGCTACATGTTCGAGACAGAGAAGTCGGAAAATGAAAACATAAAGCCTTTAGATAAAAAAAGCGGTGATAACGTGGCCTATATCGAGAACGATAAATCGATAGAAAACAACTTGGTAAATGGCATTGATACCTTAGACATAACTGGCGGTGAGCGGCCAATAGAGAAGAATGACGAAATTAGTCCGGAGAAATACACCAACGGCTTAGTAGAGAATGGTTTCGGTAACTGCGATTTAGCACATAGTGATATCGAGGATTCAACTAGAAGTATTGCTAATGATAACTTGATTGATAATAGTGGCTCAATGCGCTATACTCCCAACATCGATCATATTCCACAAGAAAACGGATTTGACAGTGCGTTCACATTAGAAAGCAATATTGCCAATCCTACTGATTGCATGGAAAATACCACCAACAAGGACAGAATGCTTACAGAAAATAGTAGCGATGATTTTCAACCAATGAATAATGATGTCATCAATGAAGGTATACTTGGAGACAATGATATCGGTAATGACGACAAGCAGTGTATATCATTTGCGGAAATCAGTAACAGCCTCAAAAGTCCAATAAAGGACTCTACAGACAATATCTGTAACAATGGTTTGACAGAGAATAAAATCGATTGGTTACTTTCCTGTAATACGCCCATTGATATCTTTAAAAAAATAAACTCAGAGGAACCAAGCGATGATGAATTAAATATCAGCCTACTTATCGAAAACACAGGAAACAAGGCGAATTGTTCGATTAATCCAGATGTGTTTAAAGGCGCTAATTCGGCCGTTCAGTCTTACCAACAAGGTCAGAGTACTGAGCCAAAACAGTTTGGTCTGCTTGATTTGATACATAAATACGATAATTTTGCAAATTCATCATTTGCAGCTGAAGACGGTGTATGTTCTTCAGGGCAGCCGGGTTCTGAATTTCAAGTTCCGGTTGACAGATCTTCCCAAGATTCTGAACAGGGGGTTAGTCTGGAGCACAATTCCGAATTCAAGCACGGGCCGTCTGAAGAAATTAATGATCGAAATTGCGAGTTAAATTCCTACGTAGAATCCAGTCAAAACCGCGAAGAATCCCACTTCGATTTGTTTGAGCAAGAATCTGAACCTCAATATTGCACAGATAATGCCGAAAAAAGTCATACAGATGAGTCTTGTATCGACATTGAACGAGTGCCTACAGATGGAGTTAGCATAAAAGCAGTTGAAAAAGAGTCTATTCAAGAAGAATATTGTCCAGACTCCGAACAAGAATCTAAGCTGCAATGCATTACGGATCAAGCTGAACAAGAATCTATAAAACAGACTTACTCTGATATTGATCAAGGGTCTGCTCATTCTGTTTGTATAGACGATGATAGACAAAACCATGAGAAAGTGTTGAGCACGGAGTCAGAACAGGAATTCAAAGAGTGTCGCTCGGTGAATACAGGAGAGTGCGAGCTGAAAACTAGCTTGGAGTTTGCAGAACAGCGATTTGAACCTGATTTTGAGAAGTCAGTTCAGGAAGATTATAATACAGAATTTGAACGAATGTTGACCGCAGACCGCGACGCTGGCGAAATCGAACAAGAATGCACTCTGTTGTCTTCCCACACGGATGAAGTTGATCAGAAACTTGACTACCAGGCTCAACTAGGGTCCGAACATGACAATGAGCCTGAAAAATATCAAAAATTTCAAGATGAATGCTGCCGAGATTCTCAAAAACTCGAAACTAAGTCCGCGATAGAGGGCTCACCCGAACACTTATCGGAATTCCCCTATCTGTCGAATGACCTTCCATTGGTGAATAATTTGCACTCTGTTCAGGAGCAGGCACAAATATGCTTCGAAGACATTGATTTAGACATAGCTGGCATATTGAAAGACGGGAATTTACACATGTCTGCAAGAACGAGCACGAATAAACGTTATGAGCTGAGTATGATGAACATGGACAATTTTTCAGATCTGACCATGAATAATATTGGTAATATATCCGCGATGACTGAGGATCTTCCAGAATTAACTCTATTCATCCCCAACATGAAAAGAATTAATACTCGGCTAGGTGAAAACCCGACACCATGTTCGACTTGTTTGAATAGTTGCAAGATTACGCAGCCCGTTCCACCCTGTAAATTTGGAAAAAAAGTATTTTGCTCCACATGTTCCCATCAGCATATCGATGCATTTGGCCTTTGTATTGAGTGGAGTCAAAAGCAATGTCTTCAAGCATATATGGAATCCATTCAACAACATCCAGATTTGATTCCAGTTGATTGTACAGATAACGCCCTACCCCAATTGAATTTAGCCTGCGATTCTACTTCGACGTCATTGTCTCTCGGCTTTTCACCTGGCGCTCCCTTACTTTCGACCCCGATCCTGCCTCTTCAAGATATGACCTTGTCCCTTACATTAATTTATTGTCAAGGCGAGAATTGGATATGTTCAGCTACCGAACTTGCCACAAATCGATGTTTTATTATCAAAAAAACCACATTTTATGAATATTGGATTTTCAATCGTCTGCTGTACAAATTGGGCGAGGATTCTAGTCACTACATTATTCCCTTTCGGTATGCCTACGTCTACCAAGACGCCACGTTGCTGCTTGCAGAATACGACCCTTCATTGATTTCTTGGCGTTCTTTTTCGTTTAGTGAGCCTACTGAAGAATATATAGCCATGTACTATACTTGTCACTTGCTATCATGGACTAAAGCGTTGCATGAGCACCAATTTTGCATAAGTGGACAAACAAATTTGAGCTTTTTGGTCCCTGTTCCATGCAAGAGCCTTAATTCCGGCAAACTCCGCTGTGATGATGTCTCATGGAATCTCTACGCACCTCGCATGTGCAATTACCAATTCATTATTGATCTGCAACCATACTCTAACCCCGCGGACTTGATTGCTCAAATAGACGTCTCGTCAGCTATCAAAGAGATCATCCAGAGCTCAAAGACGTGCCTTACAATTCAACCAGCTGATGACTTGATAGCCATGGTGGAAGTCATACACCAGCTTCTATATGCAAATAAGTTACAGGTGGAATTTTCAGAAGGAAAATGGACGTTTGATACCGTATATCGAACCTCAGTCTGGAATCAAATCTTTGACGAGCTGTTGAGCAGCATGGCACGAGGCAACGAACCATTTGAAACACAGGTTTCCGGCTGCATCAAGACAGTCACCACAGCCGAAAACTTGATCAAAAGATATTTCTCAGATCATCCTTCTAAGTTAGACAGCCTTCATGTTTATTTATCAAATTTTAGCTAAGTGTTTTATAAAGCCTTTTTTCCCATCCAATTGTCCTGTGTTTTTTTGTCCGCATACTTCTGTGTCAAGCATTCAAGCGTGTTGACGCCACGCTCTGCTTTGAATGTGTAGTCTCTTGAGAAGCGCGTTGATGACATTATTTGCTTCTGTGAACAGTACATATATACATATAAAAAACTAAAAAAATTATTTCCGTCGTCACTGTGCACGTATATCCGTCTATCATGTCCCCGCCTTCTAGCTCATCATCATTCTCAGACTTGAGAGAGGATTCGCAGATGTATGCAAAATGCCTCTCGGAAAACAGCGGACTCTTCACTAAACCCTACTTTTAAAAATACAGTTGACTGAGAGCTCAACTAAGACTGATAGGCGGTGAAATGTTACTTACATTCCCTGGTATCCACTAAAAAACCCTCTAGAGACGGTAGTGACAGTACCTCATGTGCACTTTCTTCAACACAAAGCTGGGTAGAGCCGAATCCACCGCGGTACGTTATAGTATCAGCTCTTTCTGTGGGATGCGCCGAACCAGACTCGAGCTGGACGCAAGCCTGATCGTTTCTAACTGTGAACACGAAAGCGAGTGCAAAAGACGTCCATGTCGAAATGAGTCGTCAGTGGCCTCCTCGAAAAAAAGACGTTCTTGGCAGCTTCGTCAGAAGCTCTTCAAACACAAAGAAATCCAGATCCCTTCAGACCCTTCATTTACCTCTCTTTTCAACATTCGCTCCCATCCTTTCTCTCTTGATCGTGAATTTGAGCCTCGCTTTTGGTTTATCTGGAAGGAGCTGTTGGTCACTAAGCTCTGGATACTTGTCCCAATTTCTACGGCTTTCCCAGATCTTGCGCTAGACAGTCCCCCGAACATACCAGACTTAAGCCACTATCGAATAGTTTGGCACGAAGACGTACCGAAATGTGCACCCCTATCTAATAGCCTTATTCGTCATTTGTCGTGCCTCTTTTCCCTTATTAGGAGCGCTCGTGCTATGTTCCTGTGCAGTGAAGATGCCTTTAGTCTATCTGAGTGGATCGCAACGGTGCTGAAACGCCTCAGACAAGAAATCGAGAATTTGAACGAATTATTCAAATGTCGGCCTAAATCTCCGCATTTGGACCGGACGCTAGCAAACTTGGCAAAAGAAGCCGAGGGTCCCCTTAAGGACCTCTGTATGCACATCTCTAATACTAAAACGAATGCTATAGAGCACAGGAAAATTATAGAGGCAGTGTGTGTGTTAGATAATATGTATTATTTGTTGTACTACTATTCGTTATTATCCCCGATGAATCAGCCAAAAGTTAAGTACGGGGTCATTCCGATAAAACAAGGGGAACCGTCAGAAAAGCACGCGGACCCAGAGCAATGCATGAAAAGGAGCGGTCTCACAACTGGGTTATCGAGCCAAGAACCGCAGCTCGAGCCCGGACCGACTAAAAAGAGAAAGCATTCAGATCGAACAGACAAACCAGAAGGTTGTCGCGAAGCAGCGAGAGAGAGAGTTACCGAAGTACGGCTGGAACAGAATTTTGGCCGAAAAACATCAAATGGACATTTGTTCGAGGCTAATGGTTCTGGTTCCCTGAGTGACGTAAAGGAGTCGAATCCCTCGAAAAGGGGGCTCGAAGCGGGAAGCAATTGTCTCGATGCTGATCGGTTGAAAATTCAGGGTAAGGATGTAGTTGACGAGGCCGAAAAAGCGTCAAAGTTTCGGCGCGTCAAACTCACAAAGCGAAAAAAATGGGTGATACATGATCCTGTCGAATATTTTAGCTTCTTCGCGCCCATTTGGGACCAGTATGTGAGTTGGCTGGAGCCCTTGTTTTTCAGCACGCATGTGGACGAGGAGACGGGCGCGGCGTTTAGGCGCAAGTGTGGCTCGTTCGAAGAGGCGATGAAGAAGAAGCAGGTAAATCCGTTGTTGGCTCTGTGGCATTTAAAATGGAAAGAGGCATTAGCGCTGCTGTATGCGCATCAATCGCAATCGTTCGAGATGCGTTGTATGGTGATATCGAGTGCCTGGGCGAAGAAGAAGAGGGGATCTACGAAAGAAATTGAAGAACCGATTAGTACACCGTTGATGAAAAAGTGGCATGATGCGAGCCGCGACTGGCCGAGCCTGCTGTATGCCTATGCGGTTCCGACAGACGAAGCGCTGGAAGTGCTCAGGCAGTGTGCCCCGATAGTCGAGTTTGGAGCAGGAACGGGGTATTGGCTGAGCTTGATGCGCAAGGTTGGAATAGAGTGTGTGGGGATCGACAAAATACCCCTGTCGATAGACGGCCCGGAAAACGAGTACCACGCGAACGCGCCTCCGTTCGTCAAAGACATTGTCAGAGGAGAGGCAGAGCTGCTGTCAAAGCATCGAGAGAAGACGCTATTTTTGTGCTTTCCTCCGCCGAAAGAAGAAATGGCGCTAGATGCACTTTGGATCCACGCGGGCAGGCGCGTGATTTACGTGGGTGAGTTTGCGGGATTTACGGCAAACACGCAGTTCGAAGCGGAGTTGAAAGGGAGGTACTGGCTGGAGAAAATCGTACAGCTGCCAGAGTGGATGGACACGCATTACAGCATGACTGTGTGGTCTAGAAGAGGGGAGACAGAGCAAACGAGTCGTCCGGACGTAAGAGAGAGGTGGCTGGTCGGAGAGGCGTGCAAGAGCTGTCAAAAAAGTGCGGAACACTGTCCGACGCTGAAGAGGTGCCGAATCACTAGGTCCGCCGTTTATTGCTCTAAATTGTGTTATTGGAAGGATTGTGCAAAATTGTCGAGCATGCACGCACTAAACATGGTATTTTTGAAAAAAAAAGAAGACAGGGAGCCCGTACTGAATTTCGAGTCTGAGAGACACTTCAAGCGGTTGAAGGGCAGGAGGAGGAGAGGGAGCGGGCCTCCGAGTAGCAGGCTCGTGAGCAAGGGGGCCAAGAAAAGCGAGACAAAGAAGTAGCAGGGAATAAAAAAAATTATTAAATGCTTGCCTCATGAAACAGTCATGGCGGGTATTCAGCTAGGCGTGCACCAATTCTTGGAAGAGGGGCTCAATCCCGTGAAGGCGAAGACGAGTTCTCGGTGGGAGGGCGTGTCAGTTCCCCACATGCACTTGATAGACATGAGGTCGGACTACGATGAGGTTCTGATGGATCGTTTTTACAACGAGTTGATGATTCCGAATTTTCCCTTGGAAGACGAGCTGGATTCTTTGGAGTATATGAAAAGTATGGTGTTGTCTGGCCGAGAGGAGGATTCGACGTACAAGGAGTTCGAGTTTGTAGATTACCACATGTTGATTATGGTGAAGCTGAACGAACCTTATGATCCGAGCGTGAAGTACGACTACAGTTCGGATCGATTTCAGGGCGAGATAATGGGGGGGGTGGTGTTCGAGTATTACATTCAGGCGAACACGGGGCTGCTGACGTATTTGATGGTGAGCGTGAAGTGGCGTGGCCTGCGCCTGGGTAGCTTGCTGGCGGAAAAGTGCCGAGACATGCTGGAGGCTCACGCGAAGAGCCGGGGTCATTTGGCGGGGTGCAACGCGATTTTCTTGGAGACGAATTCGGCGACCAAGGTGAAGGATTTGGTCGACGTGATGCCGATTTCGAAGCGCCACAAAATTTTTTACGACATGGGACTGAGGTTGGTCGACTTTGACTACGTGCAGGCGCCGTTGGATAAGGACAAGAGGAAGGTCAATTACTTGCTGCTGTGCTGCTTCATCACGCCGAGAATTCCGTCGACTATGGTGGGCCAAAAGGAGTGCTATTACTTGCCGTCTACGCTGTTGCGAAACACGATATACGCGTTTTGGAGCAACGCCCCGATCAAGGGGAGGAAGTTCAGCGAGGACGTGGACTATAAGAGGATGCAGGACCAGCTGAAGCGACGAGACCACATCGCCTTGCTGGACCTGCCGTGGGAGAGGCCCTTCACGGTCGTCGACCTGCACGAGCATTTCGACTTGGAGCTGCTGGTGCAATTCTATCAGGACTTGCTGATTCCGTGCTACAAGGGGTGCGACGGGGAGCTCGATTCTCTGGACCGGTGGTTGGAGCTGTTGTCCAACAAGCAGCACATTCACGACGATTCGCAGGTGGTCTTTCACCTGTTGCTGGCGCTCAAGTATTCGGACGACGAGGAAGAGAACAGCAAGCCGATTATTTCTGGGGGGCTTTCGTTTGAGTATTTTCCCACGAACAACTGCGGCTTTCTGACCTACCTGCTCGTGCCGATTGGAGAGCGCGGAGAGCGCATGGCGTACGCGCTCATAGCGCGGGCTCTGTCGGAGCTCGACAGCGACGCCAAGATGCGCGGGTTGCTCGGAGGGTGCAACGTCATTTTCATGGAGTGCTCGCAGGCGGGTGGCATAGCCATTCCGTCTCAGATGCAGGAGATACAGGACATAGAGCTCCAACACCCGTTGCTGGAGAGCATGGGGTGGAAGATGGTCGACTTCGACTACGTGCAGCCGCCAAACCAGGATCCCAGCAAGAAGGTGAAGAGCATGTTTTTGATAGCGCTCGTCACGCCGCGCATTCCCATGCTGGTTCAGGAGGACGCCAAGCGCTTGTACTTGCCGACCTCGACCTTGAAGAAGTTCATGGTCGACCTGTGGGACCAGGCGTGCGTGAGGCTCAACTTCAATTACAAGTTGGACCAGGATTTTTTGACGATGATCGACCGGATCGATCGTCGGCCGCGCATTCCGCTGCTGTCCAGGCCGTGGAACAAGCCGTGGACGATGTGCGACCTGCAGGAGAACGCGAGTTTGGAGTTGTTGAAGCAGTTCTACATCGAGTTGCTGCAGCCCGTGTTCGTGAATCACCTGTTCGACTTGGAGCCCCCCGAGGTCTGGCTGAGGAAGCTCACGTGCTCTCTGAAGAACACGGAGCTGTTCCACATCTTGCTCGCGATCAAGCCGTCGACCGAGGACGGCTCCGGCACGCCGCCGCCGATACTGGGCGGGTTGGCCTTCAACTACTTCGAGGGCACCAACTGCGGCTTCATTACGCACGCCATCATAAGGGACCTCACGAACCGAGAGATCATCGCCAAGTCGCTGATGGAGCGAGCCGTTGGGATACTGGACGAAGACGCGGTCACTCGCGGAAACTTGGCGGGGTGCAACGCTATTTTTTTGGAGACGACCGACCCGAACTTTCTCACGAGAGACGACGAGGGCGGCGCGCACGCGGAGACGGACGGCGCGCAGCCGGCGCAACTCGACGCGCTGGGCCAGGGCGCGAATCAATCTGGCGGCCAGCGGGGCGGACCGGTGGACCCGAATGTTGGCCAAGGTGCGACCGGACAGGCCAACAGGAGCTCGGCCGACCACCAGGGCCAGCAGGACTCTCTCGCTCAATCGGCCCCCATTCAACGACAGAGCCTCAACGGCGACGCCGTCCTGCCCTTCGCGAGTCCCTCTCGCGGGGCCTCCTGCGCGTCGCCGTCGCGTTCCAAAAATCTCGACGACGACTTCTCCTCACCGAGGCCGAAGTCCCGCGGCTCGGACGCCGAGCCCGCTCACCGCGGCCTGAGCGTCCAGCCCGTGTTCGGCCGCGAGCGCGCGCCAAACGAACCAACCAACTCCAGTCGCGTCGCCGCTCTGTCCGACCTCCTCAAGAAAAAAGAAGAACTAATCGACGCCAAAGAAGAACTCGACCGGCAAAACTCTGATGCTCACTACCTAAACGTCTCGATCCTGGACATGTCGATCCAACACGAAATGTTGTACCGTCTTGGGTGGAGACTCGTCGACTTCAACTACGTGGCCCCCCCCTCCAGATCGGGCCTCCCCCCCGCGCTTACCAAATCATTGGCTATCTTCCTGACCGTCCGAGTCCCGAAAGTCGAACTGGTCACGGAAGACGAATCCTACTACTACCTGCCTCGACAAATGCTCACCAGCTTCATCTCGGAATATTGGAAAATCACCACCGCCGCTCAGAGACACGACTGCCGAAAGGACCCAAGGTTCCTCAATATGATAGACCTGATCAGCCGAAGAGAGCGCATACCTCTGTTGGACCTCCCTTGGGAAAGACCCTGGACCCTCGTCGACCTCTGGGAAGACTTCGACGCTCAACTACTCTACAAATTCTACCAAAACTATTACGCCACCACGTTCCCGGACAAGGCTCAACGAGAGCCCCTCTCCACCTGGCTCCAACTCCTCTCCTCCGAAAACCGAGACGTGCCGTCTGCCGAAGACTTCCACGTCCTGCTGGCCCTCCAATACCCCCTCTCCACCAACCCGACCCTGCAAAAAACGAGCACGGCCAACATCATCAGCGGACTCCTTTTCACCTACTTCACAACCAACAACTGCGGACTGCTGACCTTCATGTCCGTGCCCACTCACTACACCAACGGCGAACTCCTGGCCAGAAACCTCATCGACGAAGCCACCGTCAACCTAAACGAAAACGCCGTCCTGCGAGGGCACATCGCAGGATGCAACGCCATTTTCATGGAAACGCCTCCCTCTTCGTCGACTTATATAAATACCAATACAATTTTTAATCAAACTAGACCCGATCATGACATCCTCTACCGGGGTGGATGGAGAATGCTCAATTTCGAATATTATCGGCCTCCATTGTCTATTTTTTCCACCGGAGGAGTGCCTTTTTTGTTGCTCGCACTTCTTACACCAAACATACCCCGAGAGAAAGACCAAAACAATCAGTATGTCTATTACATACCAAAGGAAATGCTCACGTCCTTCCTGTCGCACAACTGGCGCACTACCTTTCACCGAATCGGAAAATCGATTGTCACTAAGGACATGCACTACAAAAAGATGATGGACAGTCTGAAGGACGTCGACCGCGTCAAGCTGCTAGATCTCCCCTGGATCATACCCCAGGCAAAACTCTAGCTCCCCCGACCAACGCGCCTGTCTCAATCAACCCCGTCTCGCGTCGAAACGCAGTCTGCACCCCCAACTCTTCGAACGGGGCCCGTCGCCTCCGACCAAGGCAACCCGCGCCTCGCCCCGTCCAGACCTCGCGACCCGCGCCCGCAGTCGCCGCGCCCGAACGCGGGCCATCGAACGAGTCGAGGCCCAAGGCGCCTCTTGTGTAATCGATTTTTTTAATTCCTGTAAAATTACAAAGCTAAAAAAATAAAGGTTTATTATAAGAGAGAGCAGTTCCTCCACCCCTTTTTACGGAGAGGACGTGGCCGCGCGCGGCCCTGCTCGCTCGCCCGGCAAGCGCCCATCCGAAGCGCGCTCACTCGCGCAGCAAACGCGCCAGACCCCCTTCTCCCCCAGAGGTCCAAAACCCGCGCTCCGTAGAGAGAAAGAGAGAGCAGAAAACGGACCTGCTCAAGGAGCTCGCACCTGAAAAAAGAGTCTACGCGCTTGCGCGTTGCCTTTCCACCCGGCTAGCTTTATCGCGCATCTGGGCAGCAAACACGCCGACCACCTCTGTAGCTGTCTGCCCACACCCTCTTCGCCGGCCTTCACGGCCTGAGGGGTCCAGCACCGAAACGCGCCGTGCACCCCACGACGTCCCCGCGCGTTCTCTCAGGGGCAAAGCCACGCGTTCTTCGCTGGCCGAAGGGGTGAGCGCTCGCGGCCCACGCGCTCGAGCGCCCGGTCTAGCTTTTTCTACCGCGAATTCCCAACGACAAGAATCTCTCGTAGAAAAAGTACACACGCAAAAACTTCACCAGAAAAAAATGCACTGGGCACCAGCTTCTCGCTCAGTCAAGCCTCCGCGCCGCAAACAGAGTGCAACGCGGCCTTTTTCGGCCAAGTGCACCACATGTCGGGCGCCCCAGCACACCTGGAATCTGATCCTTTTGTGCCCAGACGAAAAAAAAAATGACAGGATAAAACGACAGTGTGTACGCGATACAAAAAAACAGCTTTACTGCCCCTACAAAAAGAGACCAGCAGATACGCGGGATCAGCCATCTCGTCCGCAAATTGACGAGTTGATGCGCGTCAGCTTGTCCAGCAAAACTTTAAGACCATTCAGCACCACCTCGTCTGGGGGCAGCGACTTGGAAGTTTCCACAATAAATCGAAATTTATCTTGCTTTTCTGTCAGAAAAACCAAGTTTGGATGTCCCATCTTCTGGGCTTTGTCTTTGCACACCTGACAAAAAGTGCACCGCGTGCTGTCCTCTATATCTACAATATCGGTCATATTATCATATTTGTATACCTTTGTTGGACAACTGTCAACAAATTCCTTCTTCTGGCTCGATTTCAACATGTCCAACTCGTTTTGGTTCAGACGAATGTCTACATCTAGCTGAAAGGTGGCGCCCACTGAGGGAATGTACTTGGCATGGTCCTTGCCAATTCCCTTTCGAACCTTGGCCCGCAGCTTCAGTTCTTGATTCCTCGCCAATTTGGTTATAGTGATTCCTTGCTCGGCCTTGTCCGTGACCAAGGGAACGGGACGAATCGTCTCGTCTCCGGATATCACAATCAAGTCTTGGTCTGTAACCGTCATCCGGTCCTGATCTACGCATTTCACGTCTAACATCAATTCAACTTGACATAAATCACACCCGTTCTCACAATCACACTCCTATACACACGCAAAACAACCTCTGTCAAACCAAGAGCCAGAGACCAATACACGCATATGCACGCATAAAAAAATTGCGTTTCTCGCAACAAATTTCTATTCGCCTCAAACACCTCCTTTTTCTGAGGCGCACATACTCGAATGTACTTTTTGTTATTGCAGCTCTCACTCAAAATCGGTATGAGACCCAGTCTGTGAGCGATAAACTCATCGTGCAGAGGACTCGTATTCGAATATATCTCCACCAAGTCAATCGCCATCGTGGGCACTTCGGCAATCAACACGCGTCTCAGAGCATTTGCAACGCCAATGTCCACGTTCATCAAATCGAACGTGATGGATTCATCCGTGAGTAAAATGTTATCGATTTTGGGACCACGCGCAGTAGACATGCGACCGCCTTCGCCTAACTAAAGGCCAACAGAAAATAATTCTTTCTTTCCCTAATTATTCACCACACCTTCTCTTTGCCGGCCGTCTCCACGCCAGTCGCCCGCCCGATTCGAGACGAGTCGGCCACCCGCCGCTTTCGAGCGGACGAGCCGTCCCCCTTTTGAGAGGCCAGCCTGTCGTCCCCGCTTTCTTTCTCCGCGCGCCGTGGCCCCCAACGCGCACCGTCCTTCTTTCTCCGCGCCCGCGCTCGGCCGCCACCTCCTACGACGGCCGCTCGTTTCGCGCGCCTCTTTCCGGCGATTTGCCGCGCACGCAAAACGGCGTCTCCCAACCTCTCCGCCGAGTCGCCTCGTCTCGTCGGTCCCCTTCCGAATCAGCCCGCCGCCCCAGGCGCGGTCGCCCAGTTCTCGCCTCTGCGCCGTTCGGCAGTGCTCATAAAAAACTGCAAAAAGCGACTCTAGAAAATACTACGGATCAATATATCATATCTCATACACACACAAATCCTACGCACACTTCCTTCTGCGCGCATTTCATGTCCAGCTGTTCACCCTTTCTCTAAACATCGGCCGAACCCCCAAACCATGAACCGCCCCTTCATCCGGAAGAGCTATGTCGTCAAAGCCAGCCACGGAGAGGTCTATACCGGCGGACCCATCGCCTTTCACCCACAATTTCAGTCCTTGATCACGGCGCAAAATAGCCGCGTCAACGCCGTGCCCATCGCGCCCTCTAATACCTTCGTCTTTCCTATAGCGGGCGATGACTCTAGAGTCATGGCCGTCGCCGTACACAAACTCAGCGGCAACGTCGCCGTCGCTCACCAAAGTGGATTGATTCGCGTCTATGAACCCAACCTCGTCGGCTCGCCCGCAAACCCCTCGCTTCCTGACGCCGACGTCGCGCAATCCGCGAGCAAGCGCTTCCCTATTCGGTACAAATGGCTAGAGACCGCCAAGTGGAAGTGCAACACCGTCACCTCTCTCGCTTGGAATCACCAACCTCATTCCACGCGGCCTCTCGTCGCCGCCGCGTCGGCCGATGGCACGCTCAAGGTCTTCGACCAGAAGGGCTGCTACTGCACGCACAACTTCCGAGGACACTCTGCGCCCGTCACCCTCTGCAAGTTCGACGAGACCGACGCTGATTCGCCCAGCTGGCTCCTTTTCAGCTCCGGACACGACTGCACGGTCCGCGTGTGGTCGCTCATTCAGTCAAAGCAAATCGCCCTCCTGACCAACCATATGGCCGTCGTCACCGACATCCAGCTCGTCAACGACTGTCCCACCGGCAAAAAATTGGTTACCGTCGGACGCGACCAAATCGTCAGTATCTACAACGTCGACAACCAAAAATTCACACTCTATACGACCATACCCGTCTACGAATCCATCGAGGCCTGCATCGTCCTGGGCGAACGCGCCCTGTATCCCAGAACGTCTGCTCCCAAACCTCCCGGCTCCCTCGACGTCCTCGTCGCGGGCGAAAGCGGGCGCCTGAAAATCTGGAACTCGAAAACCTCCACCTGTGTTTGGGAACAAAAAGACCCGTCGGTGCCCGTCGACTACCTGATCCTGGCCAAAAAAACTCAAGCGGAGCCAACGCAAAAATCCGATCGCGATTTTTCCTCCTCAAACCCCGAGCAAAGCCAACTCCCCCCCGATCGACAAGACGCCCTCGTCGTCGTAACTCAAGACCGAAACATGCACGTCTACTCCGCAGACACTCTAAAACTCACCACGACCATCGTCGGTTACAACGACGAAATCATGGATCTAGCGCACATCTCTCAAGACGAAATCGCCGTAGCCATCAACTCAACCTGCCTTCACCTCTTCAAACTACCCTCCTTCAACTCCAGAGTCCTAGGCATGACCGACTCGAAGGAAAACACGTCCAATATCTGCCACAAAGAACCCATCCTGGCACTGGCCGTCTCCCCTTGTCAACAATGGATCGCAACCGCGGGCAAAGACCAAATCCTCATCGTCTGGTGCATCGCTCTCAACCAAGCCGTCGCTCAACTCACCGGCCACACCGGTGCAGTCCTGGCCACTCAGTTCTGTGGAAAAACCCCCCACTACCTCGCAAGCGGCAGCCAAGACACCACCGTCAAAGTCTGGGACCTCTCCGCAATTCTGAAAGACACCCCCAACCCAACCCCCCCTCCCACCTCTCAACGCATTTCTGCCAGCCTGGCCACCGTCAAAGCACACGCCAAAGACGTCAACTGTCTGACCATCTCGCCCAACAACGCTCTCTTGGCCACCGGCTCCCAAGACAAAACTATCAAACTCTACTCTCTTAACAAACTACACCAACGACTACTCGTCGATCGAGGCACCCTCCAAGGACACAAACGAGGCGTCTGGGACCTAGCGTTCTCCCCCGTCGACAAAGTCCTGGCCTCTTGCTCGGCGGACCAAACCGTCAAGCTGTGGAACATCCGAGACCTCACGTGCATCAAAACCTTCCAAGGACACACCGCCAGCGTCCTGCACGTCCGGTTCATAACGCACGGCCTCCAACTCCTGAGCGCCGGCGCCGACTCACTTGTCAAACTCTGGAACATACACGACAACGAATGTGTAAACACGTTCGATGTCCACGAAGACAAAATTTGGGGGCTCTCCGTCGAGCCAGGGTCTCAGGGCGCCTCCTTCGTCACCGGCGGCAGCGACTCTCTAATGTGTCTGTGGCAAGACAACACCGAACAAGAAATCGAGGAAGAAGCGCGACGACGAGACCAAGACATCCTCTCCACACAACACCTAGAAAATTTAACTCTGTCAGAAAAATACACGGAAGCAGTGAAACTCAGCCTACATCTAGACAGGCCTTTCCAAACGCTGCAGGCACTCCAGTCCATGCAAGCCGACCCGTCGGAAGAAAAAGTGCGCAATTCCCTGAAAACGCTCATCGCCGACTTGACCTATGAACAACTACAAAAACTGCTTAAATACGTCAAAGATTGGAACACAAACTCAAAATACGCCCTTGTGTCGCACAGAATACTGTATTATATCTTCACCACGTTCAGCCCCGACTCGCTAATCCAACTGCCCTACATGAAGGAAACTCTCCAGGCACTCATCCCATATACCATACGCCATTCTCAAAGAGTGAACAGGCTGCTGCAAAACTCTTACATCCTAGACTACATGCTGCAACACATGAGCCTGCTTCCAGACTTGGACAATATTGACGCCTCAACCGAGGGTTACCGAACTCAGCTAACGAATGCCGCACCAGCTGGCACGGAGGCGAGCGCGGGCGAAACCAGCTGAGAACCGTCAACACGAAAAGTTTCGAAAAAATTTTGGCAAGCGAATGCAGAGCGTAATAAACACAGTATCTGCATCAATTAAGATGATGGCGGGGATGGGGCCAGCCTAGAAAGCTCATCTAAGTAAGAGTATGTAGCGCTTATCAAATTTTTGTTGCATTTGAGGTTAAAACATAGGCCTAATTCAGAGCAAAGTGGCCTTTATGATACAATATAAATTCTAAGACCATTACCAGACATTTACTTACTCGGGGTTGGTGGTTGGTCTTGGGCCATTTAATTCTCTCGACAAAAGTGTGCGTCGGTGAAGCTAAATTTCTAGATCCACGTAAAATGCCCGGTCGGTATCCGTGTTCCGTCTGCTGGCCTCCCAGCAGGGGGCAATGCAAGCCGCACAACTATCTTAAAAAATATTTCAGCTACTCTGTCAAAATCTCCTCTTCTCAGCCATAGCCAAGCTGAAATTTCTTTCGACAGCAAGCATTCAGAAGGAAAAAGCAGGGATCGAGCGAAAAGGCTCCCCACATAAAAGAATTCAGTGTGTTTTGATTTGTCGCGGCCTCAGAAAAAACGGAGTGGCAAAAGCATGTCATGAGCAGCTAATAATCCCCTTAGATTCATTCACCATAAAATTCTTATATATGCTTAGTATCGCGGTGCAACACAGGTCATGATTATTGACATAACATGGTTTGAATACGCATGAAAAGTTGGGAGAATGATAGAAGATGGTACAAGCAACATTGCAAACCCCTTGATATCAGTTTCAAAGTCTTGAAATAACAAGACCAGAGAGTGAGATTACTGGCAAATAGTACGAACTGTACATATGCCATTATTACAAGTTGTCGTCTGCATACAAGTCTGTCCGGCCCCCCCACCAAAACCGTGTCCGCCAAAGCCATGTCCGCCAAATGAAAACAATGAAACTTGGTTGATTAAACTATTTTAAGGAAAAGGAGGTTAATATGAGTAAATTAAACAAAAAAGGAAAATTGTACGAGTTACGCACTCTTCAAAACTCATAGCGCGTCCACCGTAACCTGAATTCCCCTCCATATCTTCACCATATCGATCATATCGGCTGCGCTTCTCCGGATCAACCAGGGTTTCAAATGCTGGACGTAGATCCGCGAACAACAAAATTAGAATTTTTGTGATTAACAAGCATGTAATATATACAATATATATAGTATAATATGTAGGACATATATATACACCTCTGCATACCTTTGTTGATTTTTATCATGTTCTCATGAAAAATTTTACGCTCCTCCTCGTTTTGAGCTTTATCGGGGTGCCACTCGGCTGACAATTTATGATATGCCTTGACCGCGCAGGTTATTATCAGAAATGAATGAAAAAGTAATGTTTAGTCCACAAACCACTTACCTTGCGTATAGCTCTTTCTGATGCATTAGGTGATACACCCAATATGTCGTAATATTCAGTATGCGTGCGAGCTTCTAAAAGCTCTACCAGAGATGACACTATCAGCAGTGCAAATAACAATTTGCACCCGAGGACAGTGTACTTGATGGTCGCACATGACATGATTTAGTGTTGAAAAAATTGATAGTAAAAAAAATTAACTCCTTTTTGTGTAGACATTATATCTTACTATTAAAAAAGTCTTTTACACATCTCGAATATTTATTCCGTCTTGGCCAAAAATAGATCCTTCGATTTGTTTAAAGCGCTCGGCTCTCACTACCGTACTGTCTATACTAGGTCCATGCTCCGGATAGAAATGGTGTACTCTCGTCTGTATCATTATCCATGTAGCTGGACCATCGCACCACAGTAGTCCCACACAATCAACACGTCCGATGAAGTTCGCGATAGACATGCATGCCTTTCACCGCCTCGTGGTACATTTTATGTTAAATTTTTTCTAAACTGTGTGTTACGTATCCTAAATTATCAACGCATACACGATTTGTTGGCCGAATTCCAGCGCTGTTAGTTAAACCAACGTTTTCATCATGCCTGCCGGTAACGTTCGAAAAAAAATGTCGGAAGGCCCTTCGGTATTCGACGGCGAATAACCCTAGCTTTGTTTTGCTGCACGTATCCATTACTGCAGTGTTTCCGTCTGTACACGAACTGAGAGGTTACTGCTTGAGATCCTATTTTATTACCTAACATTGCACTCGAAGAACTGCGCATCTTGTGGGGGCGCCATTGGCTTTTTTTTTGTTGGTTTTATTTTGATTCGTCGTCAGATTGGTATTGCTGATACCAATTCGGAAAAACGATTTTGACGAGTTTTTTTGCGGTGGTGTCAATAAAGCAACATCCACTTGACTTGGCTGTTTCTAAATGTTCGATTTGGACCATGGCCAACCCGACGTTCCATATATGCTTGGTGACGGCCGAACATCTGACTCTGCCCTTTACCTCGCCTGCAGGTGGATCTTCTTCAATTGGAAATGTCAGAGGACGCAAATTCGCACCGTCTGTTAGCTTATTCGAAATGCTATAAAACTGTCTCAGCTGAGAAACTGTGCAAGCAGAGCCTTCTGAACTTTTCTCGAACAGATCCAGCGGTATCAGGCTATCTGGACCAATTTGAAGAGGATTCAAAACGGAAGGCGGCAGTCGATGAAAAGATGACAAATTTTCACTTGAATCAAAAGAATAACTGCATGAAATAACAGGAAACAGTCGCTTTCTGATAAGACCGGTATAACGTGTTCGGGCTATCAGTTCTTGACCCAAATAGCATCCTTTGTCGAAGTCAATTCCGTTCAAATATTCTAAATTGAATTCAAGCGGAATAGACCGACCAGAGATAAGTTCCGGGTATTCCGGAATTCCGTTTAAAAATCGAAGCCACGTATAAATGTTGGTACTTGAGTCGTCCAGCACCATAATGTGTTTTGGGAGACCGTCAAGTGCTAAAATGAATACAAGCAAGTCAGAAAAGATAGTGTATCAAGAAAAGACCGTTTGCAGCACGGGTAGATGACAACGTGACGGAACAATAAGAAATCGAGCAGACTTATACTCTCAGTCAAAAAACGCCATCTCAAAATGACGTGGACTCTTTCAGTCAATTTGTCCTTCATAAAATTATTGTCCTCATATCCAGAGCAATGGCTAGTGCAGCTATAGACAGGTGTCCTATTAGAGCAACTTCGCCTGCAAAGTCGCAGCGCTCGTGCATAATCTCGCCAAGTAAACCATGCCATATACGTATATGCAGATATGCACACCTTCTTTCTAACAGTAGAGACTGCAAAGGGTTCGTAAAAACAAAGAACCTGAAAAATAAGCATGCAGTGCATTCCCCTCTCTACGATCCTATGCGCGGCGCGTTGTTTGAGCCAGTGCTGCAATTTAAACTATAGTCCAATCTCAGGACTCTCTGTGAAAGTCTCTCTTTTAAATGCATGCACTCATTATTATTGTTTTTGTACAGCACACAAAAGCAACCAGAGGCAAAACACTGACTAGTTCCCAAAAATCACAATCTGCAGAGGTTGGCCCACAAATCTGTTTCGATTCTGCTTCGATGTCCAGAGATTGTAGCCCAAGCAGGAGGCATTTTCTCAATCACTCGTGTGTGGAAGAAGCACGTCGTCACAACTAAAATTGTGTAAAGTTTGCAGTCCAACAAAAAATTTTACGTACGGTTTTTGTCGAATGGTACAATCAATCGAAGCGCAAGCGGCCATCTCGGATCCTGGTAAAAATTGACATCGAATTGAGTTTTTGTATTCAAAAGCCATAAGACTATGCTTTTCTGATGTTCCTCGGACGTAGCGACAAGTGAATAAATGCGATAAATTTTGTTTTGTTCGACTTGGTCTAGATGTACTTGATTCCGCATTTTATACTTTTCTAAATGCTCCTGCAATATTTGCAAGCAGTCCTTGTCCGCTTCTATCCAAAATGATCTTTGCGAAGGACGATGGTACATCAAGGCATCGCAAAGTATACGACCTTTGTCATTCAAAAAAGCTGTAAAAAAGCAGTCACTGCCAAACGCATCGGGAGAAACAGACTGAATTGCTGACACATTCTTCGTCGTCAAAGAGTGAAGTAGTTTTGCAGAGTCTGGGCCATGAAGATGAATCAGTTGGCGGCGAGATTGGTGTGTTAAGATACCACTAAATTCGCCTTGTGCTATTGCGCCAAGTAAACGATTCATTATGAAAACATGCCCCCATATATATTACCATATAACGAACAGACACCCGACGACTTCAATATTCGCATGAGAAAAAAAAAAGTCTGACCTACACATCAGATGCGGTCTGATAAGAAAATTATTCTCAAAAAAAGTTCAGCCTTTTAATTAGCTTCTGTCATCAGAGCTGACCGCTTTCAGGGTTAGAGTTTGTAGGTACTGTTTCCGATCCCCCCTGAGCAGGAGACCCGGAAGGTAACTTCCCGTTCCACCCAGCCATTTTTTTGAGTTCTTGAACATTAAGAGGCAGCGAGTTTTTTAGTGCCATAATGATCCTTTCGGGATGCTCTTTTTCTTCGCGTTTGTACCGATTACGAACGTGTCTCCGCGATCGATTGGGAAAAAATAATTCAATCATCGAAAAATCAGTACCGCACATTCGAATAGCCGTATAAAAACGCTCGATTTCAGCTGGCGTCCACCGCTCGGATTTTGCACGACGCTGATACGTCGCGGAGGTAATATGAGTGCGTTGCTGATGAACTTCGACTCTTTCGACCGTATTTTGCTCTAGCTGCGGTATTGTCAGACTGTCTTGGTCTACTACTATCTTCCCATCGACAATCTGTACACGAGGCGTGAAATAATGAGAGCCAGTTGAAGGTGCTAAGTCAGTGCTGCTTTCAGAAGGGCTATTCATGGGTGTAAAACGGCCTGAACTTGCGGGAGAGAGTCGAGTCGATAAACTTTCACCCGTGCTAGTCCCTCGCAGAGTACTAGATGCAGTAGAGTGATGTAGAATGCTACCGTTTTCATGCAGCTGAGATTCCGCCGGAAAGATGGCGGAAGATGAATGAGAAAAAGTACTGTACATGTGAGTCGAATTGTTATCTTGAAAGGAGCTACTACCAGACGGCTCGGCAGAAGTCCGTTGAGAGTATAAGGAAGATGAATAGGTAGAGGTGTTACCTGCTATAGCAGAATTAGAATCAGGTAGTACAGAAGTTAGAGTATTAAAATTTTGACAAGTATCCACTGAAGATGACAGCTGATTATCACCAGAGTCTGAAGATATGAAGGGAACATTACAAGGTGTAGTTGTATCGAATGAAATGAGGTTTCTTGAAGTTGTGGATGGAACTTGGGAAAATGTTCTTCTTGAAGTAGATGTGACAGGAGGAAGGTGAGAAGAAGGTGTAGAAGGAGTTTCAAGACGAGAACGTTCGTATTTCTTTCTTTGCCGAGACTCAGCGGCTTTAGTAGAACGACCGACCAGATTATTTTTTATCAGATCGTGTATGGTGGGAGAAGATGAAGGGGGGCGATTAACCAACGAAGGCCTTGAATTGGCACGATCAGCTCGACAGCTCGAATGCTCATTGCTTTGTGCAGTATTGGTAAGACTAGGAGGCGATGTTGTAGAAGTTGGTCTGCATGTGGAAGAAGAAACTGTGGGAGAAAACAATTTCGAAGAAGGAATGCTTGGTTGAACCGAAAAAGTTCCAGAGGAATTGTTTAACGGACGGCGAAGAAAGCTTGATTGGACCGGGCGTAGCTGACGAGAATCAATAGCAGTGAAGGATGAAACAGAATTTGAAGGTGTATCAATATTTACTGGATCACCGTGATTAGATACACTGCTATTATCCCCTTCTTGTTGCTCGTGATCAGATTGTTGAGTCCATTCAGGCTGCATAGGGGATATTGGGAATTCATGTTCATCAAGACAAGAGCCTTGTTCATTTTGTACAGAATCACACAATTTTTTTTTTTTTTGAGGATGGTCTTCATACAATTCAAGGGGTGCAGGGGATCTAGTTGAATCTGACGTAGATACACAAGACGGGACACAAGGCGTTTCTTCAGAAGGGGCACGATGAGAACGTTTGACTAAAATAGGAAGCATAGTAGAACGAGAACGATACTTATGTAAACACTAAAAAGGTTGTGTATAAGGCGATTAAATCGAGCACGAAACGTGAGAAAAGAGATATAGACGTGATGCTATAAGGACTGGCAATGATTCGAAAATATAAGATCTAGACGTACATACTTTATAGACACTATTGCGCATAGACCGACATCTTAATTGCGATGACCTGAGGGGCGTATTAATTGAAAAAGGTTATGATAGAAGCCAATAAAACCCATTTTTTTTCTGATTAGCCGAAAGGACACAAGAATCCGTAAAGAGGGATTATATACACCTCTGCAAGAAAATGGTAGAAATATATCTAATTCATATAGCTGAATTTTTGTGTAGAGAAGAGCAGCAATTGAGTCCTTTTCGAATATGTCGCGAACCCATCAAAATGCGATAGGCGTTATAAAGAGCCTGCAGTAGCGATGTTAAAAGTGTGTGATACTGCAGATATCCGAACAATGTTGACAAAGTGAAAGACATGCGTCCTAGTGTCGAAGAGTCTGAGTAAGTTGTAACATCTGAAAACCGAATGCTTATCAGTTCAACTCATTGATTAAACTTGAGTCTGCTGAAATGTATACGCGGAGCTATGTCGTAAGTTGGGCAAGGCGGATGTTCTTCATGCGATAAACGGTAAAGAGTAGGGTATATTAATCGCTCAGTACCAAAAAATTCGCACGACACTTAACAGTGAGGAGAAGAGAAGAAAAGGGTGCTTTCAGTTATTGGAGTTACAAATGCGCGCGTATTGAGAAAAAACATTTCAAGTACTGAACAAATTTTTTTTACAACCATTTGCTGAATTCTTAGGTGTTTGACGTTTTCATTCCATTTCTGCACCTACTCGGAGTAGCCTGTTATACCACATTTTCAACGCTCACTTATTTCAAGCACATCTGCATGCAATAGCGGCGGTGCAAAGATGATAATAGAGTTGACAGCAGTAGAAACCAAAAATTCGGAAAACGCGTATGAGGAGCAAAAGCTGAGCTGACTTTTTTTGTTACGGCACAAAGTACACATTGATGATCGATGGCAAAGCTCGGATCACACGTTCGTACTGAGTTTTTGTAATTTATTTTTTTTTTGCTGATCAAGGAATTATTTCGGAATGCATGTTAAGCCATATTGGCAACACCTAGAAAAAGACTTTTGTGCATACACCCCACCATGCAGTCAATAAGGCCTCTTCATCTAGACATTACCGATAATAGACGATATTTAGAGGCCACAAAATTGAATGAACGCCCGCCTTACTACTACTTATGCACATCGCAGAAAATTTATGATCATATTTATTCGATTTTGGATCCTACCTTCGGGACGCAGGCAGCTAAGAAATACCATTCAAAGAGCCCCCTGTACATCAGTATAGGGCCACAAAAGTCAGGTATGCCTCTCTTTTTTTTCCCTCTTTCTTCTGGATATGCTTTTAACACTTGTGCTTTTACAGTGGCATACTTACTGCATGTCCGGGAAGGTAAGGAACTGGCCGCCTTGCAGAAAGTGTCGGTTTATTATTCATGTGCTGAATTGACAAACCCGCTATTGCGTATCAACATTTTCGTGTCTACAGAGTTGTCTGAGTTATTTCGCCTAGAAAAAACACAACATAAATTCCAGTCTGAAATAGATGTTGTTGCAGTCAATCCCTCGAATTTGAGGCCATGGAAGCGAATCATCATCACCCAAGATGAGGATTCAAACCTGAACCGGAAACACCTCCCATCAGTTGCCTATATCCGTATCCAGCTGCTCGGAGTTGCATTCAAAAACCGGGCAAAATTGATTCTGAGAGACGCAAATGGGGACCGAATTGCTCTTAGAATGGAGTGCTCAGCCGAGGTAAATGACGGCAATGAACCTTCAAAAAAAGACAGCTCGGCTACACATTGCTACGGATACGTGTCTGACAAGACAAATATCTCGGTGGAATCTTCGTATCCTGATCATCAGACTCAGCTGATTCAGAAAAATCTTCAGACATCATCCCTCCGAAACGCCTCCGCGACTCAGGTTTTGCAAAGGCTCCTAGCATTGATTGAAAGGTGCCATCGAGAGCGCCTCTTGCTGGCCCCACGAAGCATTCTTCTCCACAGCCCTCCTGGCACGGGGAAGAGTTACTTGGTAAAGAAACTCGCCATTCAGCAAAATTGGCAACTCGTACATGTCACGTTGGACAAAATAGGTTTCTCAGCAGGTGATAGCACTATGTCGACGCTGTTTGGTGAGGCGTTACAAGATAGGGGCTATTCAGACCAACACGTGGAAAACGTCTATTTGCACAAAAAAATTTTGTTCTTTGACGACATTGACATGTTGTTCAGTAATGAAGAATGGGCATTTTCAAAGTATCTGGATCAAATCAAAGCCCAGTTCATTCTTGGTATGCAGAAGCTTATTGGGAGAAATGCGGTGATAGAGGGAGGCTATGATAACGAATGGTGGGATGTAGAAGACGACAGGATGGACGATACGCTCGTTGTAGTGATAGCGACGAGCTCAAACATTTCGTCACTCGACAAAGACATTCGAAAGACATTTGAAAAAGAGCTAGAACTTCCACCTCTTTCCAGTCAGGAGCAATCGGCTTACTTAGAAAGCTTGGTACAAGGATATCAAGGTGCATCATCTCAGATAAGCAGAGAAAAGTTATCCCAATTTATTGAGAGGTGCCATGGATTATCCTTCTCGGACCTGGAATTACTATTCCGAGGCGCAGTTACTGCAACTATTCAGCACTTCAAGAACCAACCAAGCGACGAAATTCACTCAAATTTCTTAGAAGAAAAGCTAACTCAGGCAAAAAATATCAGACCTAAACCCGTAGACCCCTACCTTCTTTCTATACCAGACCCAGCCGTAGTGAGTCTTCTAGGCGGACTGAGCAAGCAGCTATTTCAACTCACTCAATCGATTATGTGGATTCATATGTATCCGCAAGCCTTCGCTCGCCTAGACGTTTCTTCTCCACGTGGTATCTTGCTCTATGGTCCCCCAGGTACTGGTAAGACTTCTTTGGTCAGAAACTTGGCTATCGAATCAAAAATAAATTTTATTTCAGCATCCATTCAAGAACTACAAAAGCCTTATTTAGGCGAATCTGAAAGGGCGATCATCGATTTGTTCAACAGAGCTCGTCAGGCCTCTCCCTGCATTATCTTTATTGATGAGATTCAAGCAATCTTCAGATCGAAGAGCAGCTGTGATAGCGCCTACTCACGATCCATGACTTCGTTATTGCTGATGGAACTAGATGGCGTTTTGAAGAGCAAACAGGACGTTTTATTCATCGCCGCGACCAACCATCCAGACTGGCTTGACTCAAGCCTTCTGAGGCCAGGAAGACTTGATAAACACCTGTACATACCTCCGCCTGATGCAGAAGCAAGAGCGGAAATTTTGAATTTATTCATAAAAAAAGAGGTAGAAGACCAAATGCTAAGTTCTGACTGCTGTTCGGAACAATTTATACAAACTTTAGTCGAAAAAACAGAAGGTTTCACCGGTGCAGATCTAAAAAGCTTAATTATGACGTCTAAACGGAAAGCGGCCATGAAGTCCAAAACAGAAAAATCTTTAGACAATCTGCCATCAAATCTAAAAACCAATGTGTCAAAAGAACTGATACTAAACGTACTTTCCAATACAGCCCCGTCTGTTTCTAAAGAAATGATCCAAGAGTACCTTAGATTTCAAAAATGCCACAAGTTAAACTGGTAGTATTAAAACAGTCTATACCGTCATTACATATAGTAACATCGCCCTAGCTCCAAACTTCATCCGAGACAACTTCCCCAAACGCGTGCGTACATACGTTCAAATCACTCTATAAGTACTGCATACGAACCAAGAAAGTATATGAAAAATACAGAAATGGTATTGTTTCTTCAACTCAATGACACGAGCATCAACCCCCGTACAGGGCTGTCCGTCATTCACGTTATCGACTATAATATCTTCATACATACGTGAAAAGGGATCCGTTTGTTCATTACGACAACAGAAATTTTTTTCAAAAAAACAATTCAATTTACATATTCATGTGAATATCTGTTGTCGCACCAATTAAGTCTATTGTATCAGATCTTCATCTACCAAGTACGGCGAGTTTGTTTTTTATAATAAGGCGTCCAAACCTTAGGCTGGCCTCGTTATATTGAACAAAATAATATATCTTTGCAACTAGTGTATGCCATTCACGCCGGTTTACATCTGTCTCGCGTGTGTGCATTGAGTAATAGAACTACAATTTCGTTATGTCCTGGAACAAAAAAAGATGCTTACAACACAAGGTTCTAACTTTATGCATATTGTACGGCTTCTATGAAGAAGGCCCCCCACACACCAAGTAATCCGTCAGAGTATTCATTTATTAGGATATGGAAAGGACATGTACTAAAAAGAGGCCAAAGTAATGCAGCTTTACTGCTCATATACAACTATTATTTTTGCACTAATGATTCATATTTTATAAAACACAACCAAATCGAATTTAAAATTTTAGACTGATCTGCAGTCTTTAAATACCAGGTGAGAAACCTGAAATTTCAAGAGGCCATACAACGCACTTTTTTCGGTATCTTTATGCGTAACCGCCTCAAAATGGTGCCGAAAAAAGTCGTCTTGCTTTCAACAAGTCTCATTAGGCTCTCTCGTTCTAGCCTTAAAGTGTTATGTGAAACTTTTTGTTAATACTGTATATCCTCAAAGCTGTTTGGATGAAGGTAGTTGGCGGGATCATCTGGAATCTTTCCTGTCATTTCTGCTTTGCTGAAGTCAAATCCTGGATATTGATATTGAAATTTCTCGAGCATCATGTTTTTATCCATTTTTTCTTTCGTAAGTGGATCGAGCACATATTCGTTCTTAATTACAGAAGACCAGGAATCGTGAGCTTTGGCTTTCTGAAGCTGAATACAGAGGTGTTTTTTATCCTCTGGTGGAGCGTGTTTTAAAGGAAAACATTAGTATCTTTTGTGTATATGAAATAAGTAAAAAAACATACCGAGCGTCCAAACGGATTCTGAAGGCTTTACAATACCGGCTGTCTCGCCTTGCATCAAATAAGGCTGGCCCTTGATCCCGACATGTAAATAGTCTGGCCTACATGACCATTCGACATCTTTGCCAGAAGTCCCTTCGGGAACCTGGAGATTTATGGTCACGTCATGAATCGTTTGTGACCATGTGTATTTAGGCGTGCATGCTTCGATTTTTGCTATACCAAATTTTATAGTACAAGGCACGCGTTTGAACGTTAAATAAAAATAAAACAAAAACAAGAAATTGCCCAGATGATAAGATTATGAATGAAATTAGCGCCTGATCAGTTGTTTCAATGTCGACTTATACAAACAATTTAGAGACGAACCTGACTTTGATTCCCAAAACATTTCAAATTAAGATTAGAACTGAAATTTTTGCGTATTATAGACATTCGAAATTCGTAAAATTCTGACATTCCCAAGAAGCAACGTTCGGTCTCGTTTGTTTCGCGGGTTAAGAACGGCCAGCTTTTGTTAAAAAAGTGAGGCGACAACATGGCAGTCATAAGTGTACTCGGCATATTCTGAGCCGTATTTTTGAGTGTCTAAAAGTACTGCAATTCAATTGGAGTTTCTTAGCTTAAAACAAACTTCACAAAGGGGCAAAGCAAAGAGAGTAAGATGGCTGTTGAAGGTAGACGCCCTGACACATTATGGTTCCTTCTGCCAAATAATTTTTGAGACGAAAAATAGCACATGCTTTAATCCTTTAAACCACTGAAAAGTATGTGTATGTCTGACATTTTGAAAGACATAACTAGCAAATGTGTCAAAAAACGCACAAGCGCTTAAAGAGCAAGCCTGCAGGACGACAGCATGTATTTAAAAATGCTAACTCGTTCGAGTTTTGCTTACCTCTTTATTCAGCAACTGCAATGGATATAAGACGTTGTTTTGACTGGTTTCCATGATGCATCCGTTCGCAATAATTTCATCAATAATTGAATAGACTTTGTCTAGGTTGAACATAATGTCTAGTTCACAAACACTTTGAAAATATTTGTCAAGGATTTCGATGATTAGCTGGACAAGTTCAAGGATAGATGCTTCGTTCTCTTCTTCGTCGATTCCAACAATAAAATAAAGAGAATGATGGCATTTATACACAATTTTCTGGTTCAAGTGTTCGAAAAAAGAACACTGTGTACAATTCTGGTTAATTGAGGAAAAAGTGCACAAGCAATACGTGATTTTCAAATACACTCAACGCTGCGCGAGCAAGGCTATAGAGCAAACTTTTGCTGCAGTAAGCCAAGTAAAGCAATTAGAAGCATTTTTAGGCATTTTTGTTTTACATAGAGGGTGTGTGATGTAAATAGAGGGAGCTCACTTTGAAAGGTTTAGCATATTGTCGAGTACCTCATTGTTGGTTCTATTCAAGCATTTGCGAACGACCTCTGTCTCTAATGCCGTTTTTCCTTCTTTTAGTTTGTGGTCGTAGTAGTGACCGAATCTAATTTGACCAGCTGTATTGACTATTAGCGTGTACATGATCGCCATAGTATTAGACGTTGACCAATAAGATCTCGAAAAAGATAGGGGACGTTTCGGTCTGCGAAAGAGAAAGCAATATACATTTTTTGTTTGTCAACGTACAATAAATGCACGTGTATTTATAGGCTTTTTGTTCTATGCTTCGAAATTGTAAAAGCCATTTACTTGGGCAGAGGTAGTGATATGATAATATGTTTTGTCTTTTTCGAACAGGAGGAGCGGCGAGATGCTCTGCGCCATGCTCCAGCTCCTCTCGAGGAAAGCTGCGTTGGTCTCGCCACCGTGCGTCACGTACTAAACGTTCTCATGGACTTGACGCAGAATCCTCTGCGCTGAATGGAGAGAGAACTTTGTTCGTGCTTTTCTTTTTTCGTACTACGAAGATGAGCAGACGACGACCCAGGAGCGCCCACGTCGAATTTTTGCTGAATTGATACTGTTGACAAGGTTTCAGAAGAATATGTCAAAACAGAGGTGTTGCTATCTGCCTTACAGTACTGTCTTAGAGTCGTAGCAAAAAAAAACCAGTTGGTCGTATATACATGTGCAAAACCATTTATTTGGTGTATGGCTCTAGACCAACTTATGATACACATACAAAGAGGAGAGGAAGGGCGTAGTCTTTGATCCGTCAAGGCACACACGTGTACTCTTGTCGAGAGTAATGAGAGAGCCCGTCCTCTTTGCATTTTTTCCCCCGTCAATAGTTCAGACTAAAGGCTCTCAGGAGACTGCTCGGAGAGTCTGGAATTTTGTATTTTCTCATAATAGAAGATATAGACGAAGTCTTGAGTTCAAAGCTATTGTTTATCATGCCGATTTGCTTTGACCAGAGCTCAACTGCGTCGATCTTAGTCTGTATTCCGACAAATGCTGAGAGATCGATTTGGCCGACATCCGGTTTGGTGGTCAACAAGATTCTTTCTTGATCGCTAAGAAGAATCTCGAGGTCTGGATGGGTTTTGGTTACCTTAGCGCATTGGCTCTTATTGTCACCTTCGGCGGCATCGCTTAGGGCCTTAGGGTGACTGCTGTAAGATTTATTGACGAGTTCCTCCAATTTAGCATTGGACCGCTCTAGTTCAGCCTTTTCATGTTCGAGTAGTTTCAAGATTCGGAGGTATTTTTCCTTTACCTGCATCAATTGTTCGTTTTCTGGGTTAGCTTCGACAACAGGGGGAGGATAGAATTCCTTGCGAACTCGACAGATGAACTTGTCATACACGGACTGGAGCGTTAACGAGTAGCTGGGATCCCATTCAGGTTTCTTAGAGGATAGGGACAAAATGATCCTCTCGCAACGGTGTGAATACACGAAATCCCAGTATGACATGGATAGGTCTTCTAGACGAACCAATTTTCTCTTTTCGGTGTGGTGAATATTATTGCGTTGGCGGTCGAGTTTGTTCGTCTTGACGAGATCGGAAGACTCGACGTGATTCCCAGATTTGGCTTTCTTATCATACACGCCGTCAATTTTTGAGGTGCCGTGCTTTCTTGAAGGTCTCCTATCATCTGTCGTAGGCGATGGATCTCGTAACATCGGAGAGGTCCTGTCATTTTTTATTAAATCATAATTCGAAGAGCCTTGATATGATACCCTGCTATCAGGTAAAAATATCCTGGCAGGAGAAAGTAATTGTTTCGGTTGTCCGCTCTCCGCGCGGTGGTTTTTGGACAGTCTCTTATCGCCGCTAGTTTCTAGATTTTTGCAAGGGTGGACTTTTCTGGTGTTCAAATCGCTGTCTTCACCAGGTACAATAGCAGACGACAACTTCCTTTTTTTCACATCCATACTTTTATCGAGACTGTCGACGGCCTTTTTTTTGCCGCCGCCAATAGATGGTGGATAATGTGAAAAATCTTGCAAGTTATGTCCGGATGAAATATCGCGCTCTTTTTCCCCCTCTGCTTCTTGCCCCTTTGCGTTGTTTGCTTCCAACATTTGAAAATTTTTATCTAGCAAACTCTTCTCGCGAGCGACGTAATTTTCCTTAACGAACTCACCTTGAGTAGGCTTTCGAGTCTGTGTCGCCATGTGCTCGAACTTTGATGACGCCCTTTTCATGAGAGGCAAATTACTGTTGTTTCTGGCGCCGCCTTCGTCTCCCAAACGCATCGCAGTTTCGCCCACTTCTGCTCTCCTCTCACCAGGGTGAGTCGGCGTAAATTCAAAACAAAGGTCCAGCTTCTCCTCCTTCGCGCGCCGCTTTCGCTTGACCACACTTTTGGTGATATCCCTCTGGTTTGCGCCCTCTTTGGCCGGGTTCAGAGCCAGTCCAGAATCAGCCTGCTCGGCAACTCTTATAAAAAAATCAGTATCGAAAAGAGAAAGCGACAATCGAGCCGTCTATCGAAATTTCGATATGAAGCACGCGTCTCGCAAAAGGCTTACCAAACTCAACAACAAAAAAACAATCTGCCCGCCGAAGGCAACTGCCAGACATACCCATATTTCGGCGTGTCGTATTTTCTGTAGTAAGTGAAGGACATGGATCGAAACGTTACGCGAAAATTGCCCTTCCACTCCACAGGAAAATAAGCGTTCAACACAGAAAACAGGAAGCTAGTCGAGGAAGAGAGAGCAAAGCTCTGCAATTTCAAAGATACGAATGTTTCAAATCTTCGGTCTAGCAGTTAATTTAAAACACTGGTTCGAGAGCATGCAAGTTCAGATACGAAAAAATGCCAATTGATTGGATGACCGACGTTTTTTTTTATGCGGTGGAAAACCGACAAATGAATGGCTCTGAAAAGGATTTAAAAAAAATTTGAAAAATTTACGAAAAAAGTAAGAGCCCAGAAGGCTCAAAAAGACGGAGATGACAGCAGCTCCAAAAAAAATGAAAGACACTTCGATCAAAATTTCATTTGGTCGTACAACTTAGCACTTAGTGAACGTATGGAGTGCGGTCTTTTTGCAGAGATCTTAAGTGTTGTAAACGAATGCGCAGATTTGCATGAATTCTAAGGCTTGGTAAAAATGAGTCTGAAAAGTCGACAGCTCGTTCGGAGTATTTTCGCTGAGCTAATTCAGGTGCAGCAGCAGCAGAGTATAAGCTACGTGACGCTTTTGCAGTTGATTCTTTGGCAAGCGTTTCATATGAAAGGGACAGGGGGTGCTAGAGCGCCGACAGAGGGCTGGGAGGCGCGACGTTGGCGTTGTCGAAAGAGGGCCGTGATAGAGAAAGCGCTGTCAACGGGGTCTATTAGCCGAGAGCGTTTAGTGACCTGGCGCGCCATGCTTTATTCGACAGATTTCCCGGATGTGTTGGTAGTGCGCACTATGAACTAGGGTGATTGGAACGGGCACGAACTTGCCTCGGGCGCAAGTCCACCTCGAACCCGCCGTTCATGGCACAGAGAGTGGAGACATATATTTAACGGTCAAATTGGAATTTTGTGGTTGAACGATATCCAAAGAAGCGCGCACAAGAGAATGTTTGGCAAGTGTTTTGTTGAGTGGAATAGGGTCATATCAGCTGCGGTTCTTCGTCACTGTCGATGATGAATACGACGGGTTCTTTTGGTAGTTCATTTGACGAGGGGGAGTCTGAACATTTTTTCCAAGTGCCGTCAGGATAGATGTGAACTTGGTCGTCGTCGCCTAGTTCAGACTGGAGTATGTCTTGGAAGTAGGTGTCGATGAGCAGGTTTTCGTACGGTGAATATACAGAGCAGATTGGACATAGCCAACTGCGGGTGCGTTCATTGAGGCGCAGATAGTTGTCGAGGTCGAAGCACTGAATATGCGTACACTCGACAGATTTGGTGGGTATTTGTATGCGCGTGTAGGAAAGCGGATCAACAAGGGACAGTTTTTTGTAGAGTTCGGTCAGTCCGTCTTCTTGGTCTTTGATGAAGGAAGCTTTGACGCATTCTAAGAAATAGACTTTTACCAGGGAATGGTTAAGTTGGATGTTTTTAGAGAGGAGGGAGACGGAGTTGCGATAGACGAGTTGGACGAGGATGATGTGTGACGCCGAGACGGACGCGCAGAAAAGGAGTCTGTTGAGTCTTCCGCGAGTGCAGAAAGAAGAGACATTTGCGTAGCTGTCTAGGGATTTATTGTGCGTCTTTTTCAGTTTCGAGATATCGAAAAATGTACCGTTTATGTATAGGGAGCAATTTTCTGGCCAGGCGTGTTTTGAGATGGCGTTTTGAGAGTTGGATTTGGATTTAAGTTGGAGGGGGAAGCAGCGAACGATGACGTCATACGGGACGTTTGGAAGATTGAACGACTTGGAGACTTTAACGTTGGTTTGAAGCGAGGTGCCAAAAAAGGCGGCGGCAATAGGGAAGGGGTAGTGCTTTGGAATGGAGAAGAAGGGGTCATCTAAAACGTCGTAGCGGACGGTGGTTTTGGCGAGGCCGGAAAGGAAGGCGGGAGGCGGTCTGGAGGGGATGGAGTGATTAGCGAAGGGGTATAGAGAGGAGAATGAGCAATGCGAGTGCATGCAGGGAAGGAAACTGGGGTCAGGAGAGAAGCGAAGAGAAGGAGATGTAGGAGTTGTCAAAGAGAAGAAGGAGGAAGCTGAATGGGAAGGAGAGTACTTGTTGGTTGGTTGGTTGGCATGAGGTTGGATAGCTGGGTTAGAGGTGGCTTGATTCGTGTTTGTAGAAGGGTGAGACGAAGAAGTAGGAGACGGATCTGATGGCGGAAACGATGGTTGGGAAGTGGGGTTCGAAGTTTGCGAAGTTGGAGACTGGGGAGGAGAGACAGTATGGTCAGGTAGATTGGAAGTGGTTGACAAGTTTGCACTATCAGAAGAAGAGTTTGTATTGTCAGATTGGATAGTTGGTTCGACGGAGTGTCGAGACGAGTCGGTGGCGCCTTCTTGATTCGAGGGAAGGTTTTGGTGAGATGGTGCCGGCTGTTCATCTGAGTTCTGCTGAGGCGGAATTAACGCTAAAGAAGAGCGTTTTGGACTTGGCGCGCAATGTTCCTCGTCGGGCGAGGAATTATTGGCATTTTCTGAAGGATGGGAAGAATGAATATTGGTTTGGTTTTTTGGAGAAGAATTGCCTTCGAGGGAATTCATTTCAATGTAGGAAAGCACTTTAGCAATATTTCGATACTGTTCCACCCAGACTGAAAGACTTGCATGATCATCCGAAAACTTTGAGATAAAAACTTGTTCGTTCCATATGCTCACGCTTTCGAGGAGCCACCCAATGATTGCAGATATCTTGACTGACTTAAGTTTAGACTTGTACCCTTGAATTTGCAGTGTCTCCAAAATGCTCCGGAGTTTGTGACATTGCAATTTTTCAAGATGAGACTAAAAAATTTTTTAGAACTACCAATCGGTGCGCACAAAAACATGCTTTTCTAATGCGACTCTTCGCAAATTCAAAAACCGGACTCATGGAATAGTTGTACACCCAGAGAAGGCAACAGGGTGGCACGATTATGCCCTAACACCAACGCTTTTTTCTCCAGATCCCTTGGCACATACACATATACATTTACATTTTAATCCTTCTCAAAAGTTTTTTCGAATGATATACGCATCCTCCCTTATAAAGCAGACGTCGCTTCTTCGCGCACACCCCATCCAGCTCAGCGGGGCTCAAGGGCGCTCGTCCCTGGTCGAGACTAGAACGTGCCAAATCTCTCTATATATTTATGAAATCTAACACCAGTACGTACTTTCAGGGAAACTGTGCATATAATAATCATGCACGGATCTAATGCTTGGGACCGATTAGCTGGGGGGTGATGAACCAGGTCTTCGTTAACTTCCATAATACGCGCTCGCTTGAGGAGAGAGATTTATTTTTTTCTTCTGATGGCTGTTCGCGGGTATACGAATTTTTTCCTGTTTCATCCACGCGTCGGACCAGCAGTCATGGTATTCGTCTAACAATTCGTAGCATCCGAACCGGCGAGTAGATTATTGGAGACTAAACGCAAAAAAATTTGGTACGAAAAGTCCTATTCAATTCTCTATTATTAAAAAAAAAACTATCGTTGCACCAGAACCACCTTGGTGTCTGTGTATTAAGTGTGTGTGCACCGTTCTAGATTTGCGGTCTATCTGGCCGTTTTCGCGGTTGAATTGACGAGCGCCTAGTTCGCCCATTTGATAACGGCTGAAAATGCGTTCGTGCATTCGTGCTCTGCCACGGTTGGCTTCGGCGCGTCTTCAGACGAATTTCTGCTCGAGGGGAGGGCATTATGCGTTGTGCGCGTGACAAGTCGAGCGGGCACAAAAAAAATTACAAAAGTTGGTGTTGAGTATGCAGGATCGCGAGATCTGCGTGGTTGCTTGGTCCAGCGTCTATGAGAATTGGCCGTTACCACCGGACTTTTCGCGTGTGATGTCTGCCGTCTGCTGGTGGGGCACGGGCGGTGAAATGCGGCGCGTCTGAGCTATTGAGCGGGGCCTGCAGACAGCGGGGTGAGAGCGTTTAAGGCGTTGAGCGTTTCTCTCCTTCCTGAAGTGGGCGAGCGCGAAAAAAAAAATCAGCCGCTCGAAAAATGCAGAGAGATTGGATCAAAAGAAAAATATGACGGCGAAGGCGTTTTCGTTTCGTTCGTTACCGAGAGCAACTTTTTTATCGTCTGCGCGTTACTCTTCCGTCAGGGAGTCTTCAAGTTCGTCCAGGAGGGAGTCCATTGAGTCCGTTTTCCGTTTGTCGACGCTGTCATCTTCGATCGGATCAGACGCGGTGGCAGTTTCAGGTGCAAGAAGGGAAAACTCTGAAGCGCGTTGGAGGTCGAAGGTGGTGCGAAGCGCGCGAAATGGCCTAGAAGCGCTGGTGATAGGGAAAGGGAATGGACGCTTTCTGATTGGAGATGGAGGCGGCGAGTGCGAAGTTTGAAGAGGAGACGAATGTGTGTTGGTGGGAAGATGGCAGGTGGAAGGCTGGAAAAAAAAAGAGCCGGCGGGTTCGTCGGGACCATGAAGAGAAGAAGGGTTTGGGTTATCAGGCGCTGGTTGAGTTGAAGTGAGGTTTTCCGCCTGTGCGTGGGTGGACGCGGAGTTTTGTTCAAAAGTTGGTTCTTCGTCGTCGTTTTGAACGTCATCACAAGAAGAAGGTTTTTGGCAGGTGCCTCGTTGGTGGGTGTCTTGATCTTTGAGCGTCCACATTCTTAGGTCTATAGAGTGTTCTGGAGCGCATTGGCCCTCGAGTGCTTTGACCTTCGTGTTTACTTGTTCGATTCCTTTCATGATGGGTGGAATGAGTCGACCCAATTTGAGCTCTTGGCGCTGTTTTACCATGGCGCAGATTACTTGGAGTTTTCTGGAAGCGCGCTGATACGCCTCCAGGGCGCGAATCGCGTGAGGGGAGAAGGTTTCTCCGGAGCAGAGGCGTTCGCACCAGCGCCGGTAGAAGGCGTCGATGACGACTCTGCCGGTTTTCAAGGCGACGATGCGGTACTTCTGGTCCTTTTCGAGTCGGATCGCCGGAGAGAGAAGATCTGCGTAGAGTTGGAGGGATTTGGAGAGGACGTCGATTGGGTGCGAAGATGCGTCGGGCGGCGAGGGCAGATGCGAGATGAGGGCGGCGAGTTGTCGCGACAGTGCGCGGTAGTAGTGAATCAGAGTATGATGGGTGAGCGTGGGGTACGAATCAGCAGAGAAGCCAGGAAGAGGTGTGACGAGGTGGTTGATGTGGTCAATGACGGAATGAATGATGGACAGCTTGTCTGGTGATGTTTGGATGTACAGATTGAGTAGGCGGATCAGCTTTTGAGGAGGGAGGGAGGGGGTCTTGGGGGAAAGCTGATGGGTGGAAGAGGTTTTTTCAGTGTGGGGTTTTTTGAGAAAACTCTGCGAAATTTCGAACAGGCGGTTGCGGCGATCCAAAAACAGAGACGGGTGCGAAGAGAAGTAATGGGTTGTATGGTTCAGGAGTTCTAGGAGCGTCAGGTTACACGAGAAGGTGCGGAGTGGTGGTACGGTGAATTCGCTGAGTTCGTCGAAGCAATTAGCGAGGACCTGATGGGCGGATTGCGGGTTTTCGATTTTTGTGATGGATAGGGCGAGATGAAGGGCAAGGAAGGACGGAGTTTGGTTCGTGGGGGAGCGGAGTCGCGACGGGTCGAAGACTTTAGAGAATATCAGGAGGATCAATTCGATGCACGCGTCTAGGAGCAGCGGAGAAACTGGTCTAGCGTGGGGGACGCCGATGTCATCGATTCTGGCGAGGAGGGCAAGAGGGGTCGTGGTGGCGACAGTCACGCGAAGTTGGTGGACAAGAAATTGCAAATGGGCGTAGAGCGACATGATAGGTAGTTTGAGCGAGGCCGAGGAGCCGGTTTGGAGGAGGGGGGAAAGGTCGGTTGAAGCCTGATGGGGAGCGGCGGGGGGGCGGCTGAGTTTATGGTCTAGGTCCTGTAGAAGGAGGTACAACGCTTGATTGTCGATTTGCGCGGGCGTTGGAAATTGGGAGTAAGAGAGCAGAAGCAGTGCATGGCAATCTAAAGGACGGAGTCGAAGTTTGACAGGAGGACAGAGTAAGTTGCGGCGGTAGTGAGCGATACAGAAATCCAGGTCGACAGTTTGTGCGGCGTTGCTGGAGAACAAAGTGGAAGAGCGTCCGGCACGCTTCTCCTTTTGCGCGAGAGGAGCTGAAGGAGAAAGGTAGTTAGCGGATAGGGCGGAATTTTCCGGTACGATCAACGGGTGGCACGCAGAACGGTAAGCGGGGTATTCTGCGGTTGATTCCAGAACGTGGTCTAGCCACGTTTCCAGTTGGACCAAGATTTGCAGGTAAATTTGCGCTGCTTTTTTTTCGAGTTCTATAACGTTAGAAAAAAACTTTTGTGGACGAAAAAAGCTGTTCAGAGTTAGGAGATTGATGGCCTCTCTGACCCAGGAAGCGGCGTAGATCAGACAGCCGGCGACGGCGTCGCGACGCTCTGCGCTCATGCCGTCGAAGTGCGCGTGTACGGATTTGGGGGTGCAGGTGGACGGTTTGGGGAATAGAGACAGAGAGGGGCGAGACAAAAGGAGGGGGAGGAGGCCAGGCTGGTTTGTGCAAATCCGCTCCGAGAGACAGGAGATGCGCATCATGGAGCATAGTTTTTGGAGCTGAGAAGCGCGATCGAAGGATAGAAGGACGTCGGGGTGGAAGTTCAGAACAGTTTTTCTCTCAAGTTCGGAATAGTCGTCGGCGCGATAGGAGCCCCCCTCTTTTTGGAGACCGTCGAGGGCGTCTCTGTAGACGCTCGTGCTGAGGAAGCTTTCCATGTCGAACCAAGTGCAGAGGGTAGAATTGGGCGGACCGGCTCGCGACGCTTCGACATAAAGAGTGATGAACCGTCGCGACTCTTCGAACAAGAGTTGCGCGACCGGAGGGCGGAGCGAAGAGGTGGATGCGTGGTTTTGCTGGTGCAGGGAGTCCAGTATTTGCTGGCTGAGGGCGTCGGCCCAGAGGCAACAGGCCGCGGGCGGTTCCAATTGAAATCCCGCGTTTATGAAGTACGCGCATGCCTCGTTTGCTGGGCCGAGTTGTTGTGGGTGGATTGTTTGAGCGCCTAAGACCGAGGTTAAGGCGGCGCACCCTATTGCGCCGGTCAGCCTATACCTGAGCTCCGGGTGGAGCGTTTGTTTTTGCAGGAGCACCTTCAGGTGGTTCAGGATCTGGGGGCCGTCGAAGGACTCGGGAGACTGGCAGACGAGCCGCGCGGCGGTGGAATAGATGGCGAAAATTTGACCGCTGGCCAAGTTGGTCGAATCCAAATGGTCTAGGATTCCGCTCAGGATGGAGTGCGCATGCGGGTGCGTTTCCGCGTCGAATTTTTCGATGATCGATGAGAGAACGGACAGGGCAGCATCGGTCTGTCCCGGGTGTTCGGACCCGGCGAGAGAACTCAAGTGAAGGAGGAATTGGCGGCGGTGAGCGTCGGCCGAAAAGGCGCGGAAAAACGCTAGGCCCAATTCAGTGGCAGCTGACTGAAGCAAGCTGCTGGAGTCTGCAGAGCCGTGGCAAAGGAGCGCGTGCACCCAACGAGAGAGAATGGAGACGAAGTCTTCGAGGGGCACACCGTAATTGGCGACGCTTCGGGCCAAAAGTGTCGTTTCGATGTGTCGGGACGATATTTTTTCTCGAAGCGTCAGCTCAAGTTTGGAGCGCAATTCTGGCTCCACCGAGCAGGCGATGAGTACCAGCCAGATGTCCAGAACGGAGTGGTTGCTGGGAGAAGTGGAGTTGCAGAAGGCGTGAACGAAGGCGTGGACAAAATCGCGTCGAACTCTCATTCCCGCCTTGAAGCATTCAACGATGACGGTTATATTTTCCATGCGAGAAGGGTCGTTTTCGGCGACGAGTGACTCGACGTTGAGGTTTTTTCTGATTCTGCGGACCAAGAGATGCATTGAGTCGGCGGGGGCCGTGTGGAGCAGAAACTTGATAACAACGGGGACGCGCTCGGCCTCTACGAGGTCTAATAGGTCCGTTGCCAACTCGTGAAACTGAGCAAGATGTTGACCTTGGAAGTTAAGGTTGGAGATCGTATCCAAGAGAGCGGGCATCAAATCGTTCGAAGGCTCTCTAATTAGCTCGAAAAGCAAACTGAACAGGCTCTCGCTCATCGCGTCGTCGGCGACTTCCGGGATCCAGGTGATCAGGTCGTGGCGCACGCCTACGTTAGAGCACATGACGATTGATTCGGAGATCGCCTCGGAAACCGCGATGGGGTCTTCGATGCAAGGGAGCCAACGGAGCTGTCCCAAAATGAGTTTGGTGAGGCCGAGCGGGGGAGAGTCGCGCGCTGAACTCGACTCGTCGTCGTTTTGGTGCTCCAAAATTTTGCAGAGTAGGCGAGCAAAAAGACTCGCCTGCAAGCTTGGAATCTGAGCGAAGATCCTGATGAGGCTGTCGTTCGAGACGCCACAATGCGTCGAAGGCAGGATGGTCTGGCGATCGACAGGACCGCTTTTTGAACGAGAGTCGGCAGAAGAGGACGTATCGGTGATCAGCGCGAGAAGGCCGGTTTTCAGGCTGCGATCGTCGTCAACTAATTTATATATTTCTTGAGTGTAAACGTCTCGATCGATCATAGAAAGGGATGCCCACTTGTTGATTACCTGCCTCTTCGCACGAACGCTGCTCGCTGGCGACAGTAAGTTAGAAAATAAGCCCCCCTCGTTCGTGCGCGGACCCAAGGCGTCAAAGAACAGCGCACACACGTGTGTCGAAAGCCGTTTCGCTTCGTACTAGAGACGGTCCAGCGGTTGATGCGAGCATCATATTCTATGTCGCATTGCCTCAAGAACTGCGTGAACTCAAGTTCCAGCGACTCTTCGACGCGAAAACTGTCTTAAAAAAGGCGGCAACTTTGTTAGAGAAGGCGAGAAAAAGCCGGGGCGGCGAAGGGCAACATACCTTGGTTTTTGCACTTGTTGAGCCAACTCATCTCGTCCGGCGCCTCAAATTGCCGCGCCCCGCATCAACCGGGTGAGAGGGAGGGACGACGCGCCGAACCGTTTTGCTGAATTTTTTTTTTGAAAGGTTTAAAGACCCGAACGGCTGAAAAAAACTTTTCTCCAATCTTTTTTCGGCTTCGAGAGCCTCAGAAGAGCGAGAGGACCGTGCGGCTGCGCGGACTGAAGGCGTGGGGCGACTGCGTACGGAATCCAGAGAGTCAATGGTGCGGCCTTCGAAACTCCGTGTACATACGCAGTAGCAATGTATTTGCGTGAAAAGGTGCGCCGTGGCCCGGGGCCGCTTCAGGCGCGTCGCTTCGGGCGGAAAGGCGGCCATCGCCTTGCGCACGGCGTTTCGGACGCGGGCAAAGAGGAAAGGGGGTTCGGCTGCGAAAGAACGAGGCGTCTCTCAGGTTGCGCGTGGAACTTGACGACGAGGCAGCTGAGAGCGAGCTTTTTGAACTACTTTGAGCGAAAGGGACACCTGGTGGTGCCGTCGTCCAAGCTCGTGCCGGAAGGCGATTCGGACTTGTTGTTTACGACCGCCGGAATGGTCCAATTCAAGGATTGCTTTTTAGGTGAAAGGGAGCCGACACATCCTCGGCTGGCTTCAGCCCAGAGGTGCGTTCGAGCCGGCGGAAAGCACAACGACTTGGAAAGTGTAGGTCACACGGCGAGACACCACACTTTTTTCGAGATGTTGGGTAGTTTTAGTTTTGGCGATTATGACGAACGCGAGGCAGTGTCACTTGCTTGGGAATATTTGACCCGAGAGTTGCAGCTGCCGGCGGAGCGGCTAAGCGTCAGCATTCTGGAGGGAGACGAGAGGACAGCAGACACGTGGAGATCTGTTGTCGGGCTGCCGGACGCCAAAATTCGAAGGTTGGGTTCAGAAGACAACTTTTGGAGCATGGGAGACACGGGGCCATGCGGCCCCTGCACAGAGATCTTTTGGGACCAGATCGAGCCGGTCGATGGTGAGAGGTATTTGGAGATATGGAATTTGGTGTTCATGCGGTACACTAGACACCGAGAAGGGAACGATTGCTCGCCCCTCCTCAGGCCATGTATCGACACTGGCATGGGCTTGGAGAGGTTGTCGTCCGTCGTTCAGGGCAAAAGGGACAACTATGAAACCGACGTCTTCTCGTCCTTGATCGCAGGAGCAAGAAGCGTCTTAGAGAGATCTTTAAAAAAAGGGTCGAAAGGACAAAATTGCGCCCCGTTTTCGCTCGAAACGGTGTTGCGCGTGATTGCAGACCACGTGCGCTCGTCCAGTCACCTGTTGTCGGAGGGACTGATGCCTGGAACTCAAGGGCGGCCGTATGTCTTGCGCAGGATCATTCGCCGCGCGGCTTGGTATGCATACAGCGTCGGCGTCAGAGAGCCCGTCCTGTCCGACGTTTTTTTAGTTTACTTGAGTGCCGTGTCGAAAGACCACCCAGACCTCTCGGAACACCAACCACACATTCGACACATGCTCACTCGCGAAGAATTGGCCTTCTTTTCGGTGATGGAACGAGGCGCGGCCGAATTCCAAAAACAGTTGGCGGATTGCCGTCGTCACGGACGAACAGTCGTGCCAAAAGAGTGTCTCTTCTATATGCACGACGTTTTTGGATTCCCGCTGGAACTTAGCGAATACATGGCTCAGAGTCAGGGACTGTCGGCCGATCGAGAGGGATTCGAGGAGTTGCTATCACGGGCCAGAAAACAGGGTCGCGCCTCTTCGTTTCCAAAAAATTCAGGCGACGTGCGACGGTTGGACACCTCGTGGGCCGACTTTTCGCCGAAATTCACGGGTCACGATCGAGCAGAAGAGCCCTACTCCAAAATTCTGGCCTCCCGCCCCGGCGAACCGCACGAAGAGCATTGCGTGTGGGTTTCGATCGACCCCTGCCCGTTCTATCCAGAAGGGGGCGGCGTTCTAGGGGACCGAGGCTACTTGACAGTCGAAAAGTGGAAACTCCAAGTTTCGGACACAATACGTCCGCACACAAAAGGAATCGCGCTGAAGGTCGTTCTACCCTCATCTCTTTCCGATCGCCAATTGGCGAAATCTCTGCTGCTTCAACCTGGTACGGTTGTCGGCGCGTTCGTCGATCCCACTTGGAGGCGGCGAACGCGACAAAACCACACCGCTACCCACCTACTTCACAGCGCTCTGAAAAGCGTCCTTGGACCCCACGCGAACCAGGCCGGGTCGCGCGTGTCCGACGTACAAATCAGACTCGACGTAACTCATCACAACGCGATCACACCCTCGCAGCTATTGCAAATCGAGGAGTGGGTTAATTGTGTTATTCTGGAAAATGTCAGAATTTCAGTCGAGCACGTGTCCTATCAAGAGGCCCTGTCGCAGAACGCAACTGCCCTCTTTAGCGAGAGGTATGACAAGGAAGGGCTGGTGCGAGTGGTGAAGGTTGGCAATCATTCTGTTGAGCTGTGCGGGGGAATTCACGTAAAGGAGACATCGGAAATCGGCTGCTTCAAAATTATCGGCGAGCACTCTGCCGGCACGGGCGTTCGTCGTTTGGAGGCTCTAACTGGCTTGGAGGCATTTCGGTGGCTTCACTCCAGATCGTCTGTCCTCGACCGAGTCGCGGAAGCGCTCCAGTGCAAAAAAAGCGACACCGACGCGCTCATATCAACTGTAGAGAACTTGGTGGCCGATTTGAGAGCGGCCGAGAAGGATTTGTACACTCTGAAGAAAGCCTGGCTCCGCTCTGTAACGCACAAAAATATTGTGTCAAATTCAATCGGGCCGTCTCCGATCGAGTGGCGCGACTCCAACGCGTATGCCAGATACCAGATTTTGTATGGAAATGCCGTTCTGGTTGTCCATCTGTATAATTTCGGCAAGGTCGCGTGCGACGCGAAACTTGCGAGAGACGCCTGCGATCTTGTCAGAGAACAAGATCCACATAAGTACGTCGTCGAGCAACAATTTTTTTTTTGTGGCAAGCGCGACAGAAATCCCGAACGCGCCCACTGAGACAAGCCATGTCCTATTTACTAACGGTCTAAGTCTTCCCCAGCATCCACGTCATCATCTTAGAAGACCGTGTGCTCATGTGCTGCAAAGAGCCGAAAGATTCTAGTCAGCTTAAGAAACTGCTTCTGGAATTCGGAGTGAAAGGCACGCGAAATACGGCAGTGACAAAAACACAACGCTCAGGTGTTTCGATAGTCACCATTTGGCCACACGCTTTCCCCTGACGAGATTAACTTACGTTTGCGTCCATTAGGTGGCGGGAGCCCAACTCTGGTGGAGGGAAGGTGCGACAGGAACACACTTCTAAGGCTTCTGGATAAGTACGCCAAACACCCCTAGAGGCCCTGACGTCTATCACCTCCTGGGAGAGGGTCGAAATTTGTCGCCTACCGTCGTAGCGACAGAATCTGGTACAACATCTGAAAACAAAAATAAAAAGCAACTTGCACCTGCTTAACGCCAAGTCTACACTACCAATGCCTAACGAACGATGCATGCGCGCACTTCACGCTATTCAAGAGCTCATCTCACATTTGACACCTCGGAAAATGGCACTTTTGTCAGATCACACACTTTTCGGTCTCTGATCCAACTGTTATTTTTTTCACCATTTTACATCTGGATTTCGATACCTCCTATCATTTTTTTCAATTACCATTTGAGCGCGAATATATCGCGAAGCAGCAGGACTCCTCATTAAGGGCTCATATTGCAAAAAAGATGGATACTGCGCTTAAAGGTGACAGCAGTAGCAGTTGCTGTCGACAAGGAGTTGTAGGAAAAATAGCATCCGAACTGATGAGACTACAAGAAGACACTCGCATAAAGCTTAAATATATCTTTTCAGAATTTGCTGTCACTGACTCATACCACAAGCTTTCTTTCGATGTGCGTTTAGATTGTGCAAAAAAAAAATAAATTACGCTTTTAATTCCATAGCATGTCTGACAGACAGAGGGCTGATCTTTTTGTAAACGATAGTTAGTACAACTTCTCAAACCGTCGTTCGTTGCTCTGCTACTAGAGTACTGTCAACAGCACCAAATTACGGCGGAGTTCATCAACGATCAATTCCCAATTCTTATGTGCCACGCAAAATGCGATGAAGCACTTCCTCGTCAAAAAGAAGACGACAAAGCCCTCTCCGGAGAAGATTCGGACATCACACTGGAATCCGAGTCATCTGTTCAAGAATTCTCGCCCGAAGATGATTTGACAGCCGCCTCCAAGCTAGACGAAAACTGCGTCATTTCCAAACCATCACAATCAAAAGCAGGTCGGCCATCAAATAAGCAAAAGATGATTGGCGCAAGAAAACTAGGAAATATGTGGCTCAAAGAAGAAAGTTTAGAATTAACAAGTATAGTCCTGTCTGGTGCCCCCTGTACTTGGCCCAGAGTTGCTGCACTGCTCAACAGCAAATTTCATCGCAACAAAACGCCCGCCATGTGTCATCAACACTACCGTAGAGTCGCGGACCCAAACATAAAACAAACGGAATGGACTCCAGAAGAAGACTCTAAACTCATCGATGCATACGCCAAATACAAATGTAAATGGTCCAAAATTTCAGCGGTCATAGACGGACGTCCGGACACTCAATGTCGGCGCAGATGGTTCAGACTTCAGCAGTTGGAAGATAGAAATAACAACAGAAAAAAATCAAAAAAGATGGTCGCCTCTAAAAACAACAATGTGTCTCAGCAATAGAGCTGGTTCTTTTATCGCCTGAATAGCTCTGTTTTTATCGATTCCAGTCTGCTTTTTCCAGACTCGTACGGTCGGTCAAACAACCGAAATTTTGCATAAACCTCTGTATTTCCGACTCAGCTATAGCACACACGTACAGCAACCGCTATATCTGCTCTCGTAGAAATCAGTGCACAGTTATTAAAAAAAATAAGTCCTCTATAAAAACCGTTATGCTAAAATTAGCACAAATTTGTGTAAAACGTCATCAATCCGTTCTGTTATGTTATAGGGCGCGCCTTCAATCATATCATTAACCTTCTTCGATTGACACCGCGCGCTTTTTTTTTTCGAGTGCCAAATCAACGAATTCCGCGCAGCCGTAGCAAAGTCTGGCGAAAACTGAATTCAGGCATGTCCAGGAGAGATGGCAAAGCCCACAGCTGAGAGAAGCGCTCTCTTTCATATCGCAATGCGTAACTGCACTCCTTGAGGCCGACGACCGAGGCATTCGAACAAGATCAGACAGCCCACGTCGTTGGAGCAGGCGCGACGACGATCTCGGAGATCGCGACTGGGTCAGCATGTCTCAGTGTATGCTTCGAGAGAAAGAATGATGTCCTTCAAAATAGGCTGAATGGTTTTTCTACTCTGAGTGCAATCACACTGCTGAAAAAAAACCCAACGCTTGTCAGATTCAACCACCCATTGGTCTTTCAAGACAGGCATCAAGGGGATGCTGATCTGGCACGAATTCAGAACAGACTCTAAAAGTGAACAGCTTTTTTTCCCGGACGCATAAAATGTCAGCTGCCTCTCCGTAGTGGAAGACGATAAATGTGTCGTTTCGGTAGGATAAATCAAATTTGTAACGAGCAAATCAAGATTTTGCTGACGATAAAAAGTTTCGAATGCGCATTCAAGAAATTTAGCGCCTTGTCTGTTCATCCATTGACCTATGGATAAGGTGACAGTCGACATGCCCAGCCTAGTCGAGCCGATGCCCCAGCATTTGTAGTCTTTACGAAACAAAGACGGATCGTCTAACGAAGACACGTCGAAGCGTGCCTGAAAAAGCTGGTTGTATAGAGCGGTTCGTTCATGGGCCGTTTTGAGTCCAGAAGCGCCATCTAGCGATTTAGCATGCAAGCTCATTTTCTCGAGTGCGACAATATCTCTCTCGGTCGCGTGATCTCGATCGAGATTGAATGTGTCAACCAAGATCGTAGAGACAAAGAGCGTGGCCAAACAGGGACTAATTAGAACCAGTGGATCAAAACTAACCTTCGCATGAGACCAAACAGGAGCTAGACCCAAGTAATATTCAGCAACGAGCGTGCAGACGGATCCCACCTTCTCAATTTTGTTCTCTTGACAAAACTCCTGAAAATAAGCGAATTTACCGCACTGCCGATCGTGATGGTCGACAATTCCAACGACAGAGGATTCGAGCCACTCAAACCCACGAGAAAGGGTGTTGTGGTCCGTCAGCGTAGCGAGAAGGGACTGCTTTGCTTTCAACCTGCTCTAAAAGGCAACAAACTGCGTCAGAACAAAAAAAAGTACAGCACTCACATTTTTGTACCTTGACCGAGCAACCACCGTGATCCGATCCATCGCACGCAATTCTGTCATCAAGAAAGGTCAAATAGCGAAAGTCGATTCCAACCTTTTGAAAAAGGAGAACCAAATCCTTCCGCAACTCAAGGTCTTCTCTGTTGATATTAAGTAGTGGAACCACATCCACCTCGAACTCGAATTCATCCAACGCATTCAAATAGGCATAATGATACAAATAGGCAAGTGCAATGGAAGAAACTGCAGAATCAAGATCGCAGGCCTCGTTTCCCAAAACAACATGTAAACGTCGCGTTTTCTCTGGCATCTGACTCCCACCTGCACAGCTTAAATGGAGCTCCATGCAACGCCTGCTTTGAACTAGGAAATCGCTCAAAGAAGTCACCATATTGCCTTAGAAAATAAAAAATCTTAACCATCCTACGCGATTCTGAAGTACTTCTTTTTTTTTTTTTTCAAATTTTTTGGTTTGTTTTTTTTGAATCTCTATCACTTCTTATTGGTCGCTGCGTTGTACGTCCTTTGAGGGGTGATCTTAGTAACCATTCCAAAACCTGCACGTTTGGCGTTAACTAATCGAATTGCTCATGCCATCATATACCCGATGTCCTCTATCTCTCCGGGGAAATTTTCCTACACGCCTGATTGAACCGTTGCTCTATTAGGGAGATTCTCAAAATGCCAAGTGTCAGGAAAGCCTCCAGGAAGGCCTCAGAGCCAAAAGCGTCCGATAAAATGGCACCATCTTCATCCCAGGTCAAAAAAATAGCTGGCAAAAAATCCCAAGTCAATTTCAGCGATACACTTTTTTACCGTCCAAAAAAGGTCTCCACAGTCGGCATTCGCGTACCTAGACAACGTGACTTGACACATTTCGTGAGATGGCCGCGATACATCCGTATTCAGCGCCAGCGCAATATTCTGATGAAGCGTATGAAGGTGCCGCCCGCCATCAACCAATTCACCCAAACTCTTCCAAAGAGCGCCGCCGTGACTCTTTTTCGCGTTTTGGACCACCACGGCCACGAAACCCCTCAGGCGAAGCGCGCTCGACTTCTGAAAGCTGCGATGGACAAAACCGGTCAACTGTCTAACACCAAGCGCCCATATACCGTCAAGTGCGGGATCCGATTGGTCACCAAACTCATCGAACGGAAACAGGCCAAATTGGTCGTCATCGCCAATGACGTCTCTCCTATCGAAATCGTCCTTTGGCTCCCCACTCTATGCAAAAAAAAAGGTATCCCCTATATTATCACTAAAGATAAAGCAAGACTTGGACGCGTAGTAAAAAAGAAAAAAGCTGCTGTTCTTGCATTCGTCGAAGTTCGTCCTCAAGACAAAGCAGACTTCTCCAATCTGGTCCAAATAGCCAAAGAAAAATATAACGACATGTATGAAAAGATCATGCACACCCCCGGCGGTATGAAACTAAGCAAAAAGACTATGCAACGCAAGGCCAAACAACAAAGACTCAAGGCTATCGCTGCTAAGTCCGCCAAAAAAGTAACCTCCTAACTTTTCACACACATCGTTCCTTCTGAATGCTTAAAAAAAAATAAACATCCTATTAAAAAACTCGGTAAATTATTAACTCTCCGTCGACTACTATACGTCGTAAGACTCTGAATAAGCGTAACTCAGCAGTATCATCCTTGCAACTTTAAAACCTCACTGTATCAGATATTCCTTTGTTTACGTTTTTTTTCGAGCTCTTTCACACGCAGCTATCAATAATCTTTGCCAAAATCTCCCGCACTGATCATCCCTGCAATCAAAACGGCGTAACTCTCACACGCCCCCTTATCGCATCGCAACTCCGCTCCCATGTCACCTGCACAATACGAAGGCGATGAAGATGTCGACGTAGCGCCACTTGACATTTCGAGTGAGGAAAATGACGAACGCGTACCGGACCGCAAACTCCCCAACCAAATCAAGTACGTCAACTTCCAAATTCTTCCCTCACGTGCCTCCGAGAAGCTGACAACTTTCTCAACCACCATTCGTCCAGTATGACCGTCATAGAAAATTTTAAATCCAGGGTTGACTACCAAGACATCAATCAAGACAATATAGAACTCTGGCTATTCAAAATACCACCTAGTCTAGACCCTCTTTCGATGAACAGAAAAACCATGTGCCCAAATTCAACCATCAAAATCGATGACCTTGTCTATAACGCTCAAGAAGAAAGTTCACTAGCTACTGACTCTATACTGAACCTCTGGCCATGCGAATGCCAACAAAGGTGGATGCTGGGAAAACCATTCAAAAAAGTCATCCACCTAATGCAAGCAGCGGAAAACCCCAAAAGAGTCGCCAGCTATTCGCGACCAACTAACGTCGAAGTGAGTAAAAAGCTCAAAAAATAGCACGGTATATACAAAGGCAGACGCCCTCTGCCTAAACAAAAGCACCCCTTCCAATACAAAATATGCGTAATTCCGCCCCAACAGGGTCACATTAATTATGACCTTTTATCTCATGCACAGCCGTCTTTTAATGTTACACAAATTTACTGCTTCAAATAATTGTGCTTTTTCGATCAAAAAAGCGACTATATAAGAATGCATTCTGGAAACGCTGACTTTTTTTTAAACATCTTTCGATGCTCTTTTCTATCCTCTGCATCATATAAGTCTAGGCCGCAGCAGGCGGTGATCCACGTTTTTAGTATCCATTAAAAAACGGTTAGCTAAAGAGCAAACTTGCAACTGCTGTCAAAACCGCAACCGACTCATCTAAAACACAAAACCAGAGGCTACACACAAATTTTCGCTATCCGTACCTGATACTGTCTCTAACGGTCTCTTTCGAGACACTTTTTTTTGTTTTTGCATCTCTTCCATTTCACCTCTCAGTTCCTCCTGCTCCGAGTCATAGCAATTTTGAATCTTCCATTTGCTTGCCTTGATGATGTTTTTCCGATCTTTGCTTGAGAGATCCGCAAAAAATTCCACGTAGACACTGTCGTTGTTTATCCAATGAACACGGCAATGGCCAAATTCTTTAAATTGGGACAAAATGTGAGGCGTTTTGATTGCGTTGTTCAGTCCTGAAATTTTGAAAATGTTCTTTTTGTCGAACAAGGTGTGCGGACGATCGAGGTTGAACACAGCACAGGCAAAGTAGAGGTAAATTGAGTTCAAAATGGAACGAAAAATAGGATGTGTGGGCAAGATAGGGTGTTCCAAGTTGCTACCATGTACGAGTTTGGCGGATGTAGTGGAAGAGAAAGAATCGGGGCCTTCGTTCGCTGAAGGAAAATAGATATTTAGCTTAGTCTTTTCGTTGGATTTAGAAGCTTCGTCGATATCACTTTTCAGAACAGGGCAATCGACCACGTTCTTCATATCATCAGGATTGTCGAGTTTCTCGGTTTGGAAAGAAAGGTTTCGTGAAATCATAGTAGACAGATACAAGTAAGTAACTCCTGTTATAAACGCGTCAAATGCGGCCTCGTGATAGTTTAGTGCTTTCTGATCTTCATTTTCCTGAACGCTTTGATCATTTGTTACCTGAGCACCGTTGTTACCCTTGGCCTGCAGAAAATCTATATAGGCGTTCTGCGTATTATAGCTCGAAAAGAATTGAGGGCGAAGTGCCTCTGGTATTGCCCTGAGAGCTTCTTCGTAGAGACAGCTTAACTGGGTGTTTGGAGCAGGATTTACACAAAAATAAGGGTGATAGTTCGACAGAACTTTCAGATCCAGCACAGCTGGAAATTTTTCATGAAAACTATGTGCAAATTCATCTGGATCTTCAGGTAGAGGCTCAAAAAAGCTATGATAAATATGTGCTATATCCAGGAACATATTGTGACCAACAATAGGTTTTTTGCTATCGACCATCAAGTCTATAACATGTCGAAAACCGATTTCTTGTTCTAGTTTTTCAATAGGATCTGGACACTTTCTGTCGACAGAGCCGATATAGTCGGCTACTGTAGAATCATCAATATATCTGGCTGTAGCCTGTATGTCAGCCGATTCCTGTATCTCGATGCACTTTGAGCCATTCTGCGACTTAAGATAAAGAGGCTTCACCTCTAAATTGGGATACTTTTTTCGAACGTTCTGATAAATAAGGAAGCTCTTGTAAGAGTCCGGTACGATGTTTTGTGTGAGAACCAATGGACAGCGAGGGCGTGTCGACTCGGTCATCTCGAGCCATCGATCAATTTTCGAGTAAATAGTATCGAGCCATTCCTTATCTCCCGGCTTGAGATTGACATTTTTTTCGCCGTTCCTGTCATTCTTCTTATATGTAACTCCGGGTAAGATCGACTCAAAATCTGCGTGGGAAAGCCAAGAAATACCCTTGTCTAACCATTTATTGAAGTCAAACTGATGCTTTCGGAGAAATAAAAAACAACCAATCTCCTGAGAGGCAATATGTCGGCTAGACCGAGCATCACGCGGTAAAATAAAAAAGTTGAAAATATTACATTCATAGCTGAATCGTTTCAGAACGTTGAACATAATTTTTGGTTAAAAAAAGTTAAGGTATATGTAAAAATACTATTTGTAAATACCATACGATTCTTTGTATTTGTCCCATTTAAATGTGCATATGCCAAATTGCATAGGTATATATCTGCTGGCGGATTCTCTGAGCTTTCCATAGTATTTTTGAGGAGAATCAAAAAAATCTTGGCCGGTTTGATAACTTTTTAAGCCAGAAAATTCTAGGTCAACAGACAAAAAATCGCATTTTCCCAAACATTTCTTGAACGTTGGCAGTACATCTTGAAAGTTGTTATCTGTCACCTCCATAGTAAACAATCAAAACCTGGCCAACAGGAAGTGTAAATTTTTTTTGCCCAATATTTTTTTTTACATCGAAATTTGACAATTTATTTTTAAGTAATCTGTATTCTTCACGCAGCTTCAATCACCTCTTCAACTATAAAAAAAGCCCTAATCAGCGAGCCGTATAAACGACATTCAGCAGCCTTATTTGCTCGAATTCTTCGATAAGAATATCTAACAATTGTTACCGTTGAATGCTTCTACTAAAAAAAACATTGCACTCTTTTTTGCATATTTTCACTATCAAATCATCAATACTTGTACAATTCTAGCTTTAACCACAGGCAAACTCGCAGATAAATAACATTTGAAAACTTGACCAAAGCGCTGCAACGCTTTATATTTTTATGATTCAGCGGTTGATTGTGATGCACTCTATTAATTTAGAAAATAAAAACGTTCAAAAGTTCTTTTCCTAATATATGAGTAATTGGTTTGCTTCTAAGCCATCAAAGCGGTTAGTCCATTTACAAAGGCTGAGGACACAAACCCAAAGCCTAGCAAAAAGCTCAGCAAACAGTCTCAGTTTTAATACCGAAAGAGAAGCTTTACAGATAGAATGTACGTTCAAAACGTGATATCCGTAAAACCTCCTCAGTAAATTGACATGACGCATACCGCTTCTCAGATAGAAAGCTTCAGTCTAAGTTCCTGCATGTTCAAAGCGAATACCTGTACTTCAAACAAATTTTTGAAAACCAAGCCAACCAAAGCGGCGAACGCCCAAACCTGGAGAAAATACAAGATACAGACTTTTTAAAACAGACTGAGGCATTTTCGTATGCGTACAAGCTTCTGGGTAAAACAGCAACACCCTTGAAAAACAAAACCGTCTTGCTTGAATTGTACACGGATTATCCACACAGCGCAAAGAGTTACAAACTTTACATTCAAGAATTAGCTGAGACACAAAACTGGGAAATGACCGTTAGAAACAAAAAAGTGATCCTTGAACATAATTTGCCAAACTTTGTGCCTGTCACCCGTCTCAGCAACGACTTTTTGAATGTCAGCCTTATGCACTTTGTTGACACTGTCCTTGAGCACCTGATCGTTGGGTTTGAAAGGCTAAATAACGTTGAAAAATTAAAAGCATTTAAGTTATCAAAAATTGACAAGCTGCGTTTGTCGGATGATCTGTCATGCATAAGCTGGGTCATTCACAAAAACAAACAGACATGTTTAAAGTTTTTGATTGAATATGATAGTCAAACCCTTAGAAAGCCATCTAAAGTTACAATAATAGACAAGGCAAATCCAGCCAGACGCTTGAGAGTATTTGAAACGCTTTTTAGCCAAATAAGTGACTGGAAAATAGCCTTGCAACTAGGATTACTGGCTGACAAGCTGCCAGCCGATTTGTATACACAAACTGTCCCTATTATTTACTCATCATAAATTTTCCTAATTTGATCGATTGTGCAAGGAATAAAAGTGATTGGGCATCGGCTGTATTGTTGGACTTGATTATGAATGCAAGCGTAACAGAAGATAAAGCCACTCGAAGCCATAGCAGGCACATTTCGATCCTTTCCACAAATTGGACAAATTTTTTTGTTTTTAGGCACAGGCAAGCCGTCTGGATGGGGTTTCGGAGGATGAGGAGGAGGCGGAATAGGCTGGAGCGGCATAACCAGTCGGTTTTGACTGTACCACCATTCTAAAAACTTGAAAAAGAAAACGAACATAGGTAATATGTATTTGGAGTAGTCCAAGCAAAATTTTCCAACATTTTTGATGCGATTCCAGAGGTGCTCATCTGAGGTGGCTTTTCTAAAAATTTTAGCTCTATGATTTTGAAGCATTAAGTCGCCAACGGACAATTTTTTGATGATGATACGCTGAAGATGCAAAAACGGTGTGAAATGGACCGTGAGACCATACATATACAGAAGTTGGTAAAAGAAGAAGCAGAGCTCGTATACAAAATGCAGGAACGGATAAACCGCTTTAGTGATTTTCCACGCCAAAGTACTTGGCTGGGAGTAGTCAAATGTATCCACATCGCCTGCTTGGAGAAGGGCGATGTTATGAGCAAAACGTCTGTTGTACCATGTATCTAACTTGTCTTTGATATAAGGCATTAGGACAAGAAAAAATAAAGACAGCCGCTTTTCTTGTCTTGTTAAAGGCCGAGTCTTCAATTCAGTTCCATTTGAGATGAGACGAACTCTTTCCAAAGCGTAAAAGTTTTCTGAAAAGGAGCCGTCTATGATGGAAAAAAATAGTTAAAAATATATATATACTTTGTGAACTCTGGGCATAAAAAAAGGCACATACTGTAGTGTTTCAAATAGTGCCGCTCAAGTACGAAAAGGCATAAATAGAAGACTTCATCGCCGTGCTTAGCCATACGGGACAAGAATGTGAAACGCCTGGATGCGACCTATATTGTTTGTCACTTTTAGAATTAAAACACATAATCAAATTTAGAGGTGACTTGTTCTTGCATACAGTCAATACATATTTGATAGCTGGTTTGAGCGAGGGTATCATTTGGACTTGCGTGTACATTTCAAAAAAGGAAGGGAGGGTTGAAGCAGACGTATTAAAGTTGTAAAGAAGATTCATTTTTTTAATAAATGTTGATGAGGCTATATGAAGTGATAAAGACAGAATTCAAGGTCATCAGGTAATCTTGGATCATGCGCATGACCAAAGACAGCAGCAAAAAAACATTTGGCCAATAGTTTAAAAAAAAAAATTAATACTTGAAAAATTTCTACTAAGTCAAGTTTCTCCTCAAATGTCTCAGCTGAATATTGTTTTGGGTTCTTCGAGTCAGTGGAGGAGAAAGGTATTGGCTGAAATGTTGGACATTCTTCCCGAAAAAGTGCAAGTCTTAATACCAAATATCGATGAGAAAAGTAAGGTTCAATTTTTGGACATCACCAAATGGTATATATTTTCTGATTCTGTGGACAACGAAGTTAACTAAAACTGATCTTCACGATTCGGTTGATTTTTGATTTAGAAATCCGCCACGATGATCCTAAAGAAATGACGTTACAAATTGCTAGAGCCAAATCTCAGGCATTATTATCGAGTTTAAGTGAACCCTGCATTCTCATATGTTCGGATCAGGTTGCTGTTTATAATGGTGAGGTTCGAGAGAAGCCAATTGATTCACTGGAAGCACGCAAATTCCTCGAGAGCTATCGAGACCACCCTGTTCAAGTCGTGGTATCACTGGTTGTCACTAACACAAAAACAGGTAAGAAGGAATTTGTTCTGATTGAAGGATTGTGTTTTTAGCAGTTGTTTAACATGGCGTGCTTGCTGATAGGTAAAACTTTTGAAGGTGTTGCTATGGCTACACAAAAATTCAAGTATTTACCTGATTCGTTCATTGATTATCTTTTGGAACAGGGAGACGTCTTCAATGCATGTGGTGGCTTCGTCATTGAACACATGCAAGAGTACATCGAGTATGGAATAAGATTTGTGTAGAACGATGATAGTTGTTTTTATTTTTTGTGTCTGACATATCTGACAGACTAGCTGACGAGTAATTACTACGTGCGTATTTGATACGTGGTTCAAGCAAACTGGAGGGTGAAATGGAGACTGTTCAGGGTCTACCGAAGACGTTGACCCTGGAATTACTCTCAAAAGCGCAAAATAGCTAGCCCCCAGTGCTGCGATTGGCAAGTGAGAAGGTAAGACTCTGATGTCTGAGACACGGTCCAGATACAGAGGATGAGGTGTATTGAAGATCTCGCTCTCGATTGATAGAGACACGAATTCTTTTTTAACAAGGCTGGAATGCAACGACGTCTGGCATCCTGAGAGAGTATTATCAGAAGGACGGCAGATATAGTCCCATGAAAGTGCAGATTTAAAAATGGGTGCTAACGGGGGGAGACACTGATATGGTCGTCAAGGAACTGTTGTTTTTCAACTACATGAAAATATGTGTGGAAGATAATTAAACGACTTTCGTGCGATGGATTAAAAAGTTGCACACGGGGATGGCACTTTAAAAGTTATCGAGAGTGTGTGAAATAGGTATGCTCAGGTGCAGCTGGTAGCAGAGAGCTGTACCTGGATGATAGGTGTACAAGACAAGTGTTAGGCATAAGTCCGATATGTGAAAATTATAAAAAAGTAATAAATTTTTGTTATTAACAGCTCGAGACTTGCGGAGGCTACTGTGGCTCTGAAAAAACCATATTAGAGGCCGGCAAGATGGGAGTACGTTACATAAGTCGTTGTGTAGTTTTTATGGCACTCGCGGTGGCCATATTGGCGTTTGTTGGTATGTACATGCCTTCCGTATTGGTGGGTACGGTATCAAAGGTTTTAGTAATGTGGAATTCGGATGGCTCTTCTGAGGTACGTATGTGGATATCGGTGAAAGAGATGGAAACAACTCTACCTGACAGTTCTTATGACGAGATAGAATCAAGAGAAAGAGAGGGGAATTTGGAATTTTCCGTTTCACCTCACTCAGACACTGATGGAGGATTATTCAGTGGATGCTAGCAAGGTGTACAAAATTAACAAGGGAGTGATTAACATTTTGAACAGATTGACCAAAAAGCCGTTTTTGAGGTATTACAAGGTATGCAAAGAAAAATAGAAAATTTATGGTGGGTAAATGAATGGCATTGTACACATATGGATGACATACTCATGAGATGTCCTTCAGAATTTCTGAACAAAACCTGACTTTTGTCTTCAGTTAAATTTGAATCGAAAATGTACGCTATTTTCAGAAGCCGGTTTTTGCGTGTCTCGATCTTGTGGAGTGGATCCATGCAAGAAGGAAGAATTTTTAAGCGTATGCAAAAAGAGAGAGGATTCGTCCAAAATTGATCAATTTGTGGACTATTCTGCCTTCCATGAATGGAAGGAAGAGAATCTATCATGGACAACGAATGGGGAGACGCCTTCTAGCGAGCAAGGTGAGATGACTTATGTAGACTTAGAAATTAACCCAGAGCAAGACACTGGATATTCTGGAGCATCGGCGTCGCGAATTTGGAAAGCGATTTACGATCAAAATTGTTTTGTGCAGAATCAAAACTTATCGCAGCAGCACGAAATTGAGGGAAAAGACGATGCAGAATGCGAAGAAAAGAGTCTTTACTATAATTTGATTTCTGGACTGCATGCATCCATCTCGATACATATCGCTCAAAATTGCCTGGTAGAAGGTAGGTCGGATATGTGGTATCCGAACAGCGAGTTGTTTTATGAAAAAGTTGGAAAATACCCGAGGAGAGCCTACAGTTTGTATGTAGTTTATCTGGTGATCACGAAAGCGTTTTTTGACGCGGGAGAATACATCGAGCAATATGACTACGACACGACGGAACAGGTGGAGGCGATCGAAATCAAACGCATGGTGCAGGAATTACGCACGATCATTTCTCCGTTGGCGCGACGTTTCGATATCCAAACGTCATTTTTCGGAGAAGACGAACAGGCGTTCAAAAGGCAATTGATAGATCGGTTCCAAAACATTTCCCATATTCTGGATTGCATTAGTTGCGAGAGATGCAAGCTATGGGGCAAGTTACAAGTTCACGGACTAGGCATTGCGCTCAAAATCTTGTTTGACAGGAAAGCCCCAAGCCAACTGAATCTAACAAGAACTGAGATCGTCGCTTTTATCAACCTTTACAGACGAGTTTCCGAGTCCGTAGATTGGTTTAATGTGCTTATGGGAGACTACAAATTCAAGCACACGATTTCATACTTTCGCAAAAGCGATGCGACAAAGCAGAGCCTCGCTTCGAGCTACGACAGATTTGTTGCTGATGCGCATGAAAGACTCAAAAACCTTTCAATCACGCCAAAAATAGGTATTTCCATTTCTGAACAAGATTGAAAAATTGCCACTTTTTTGATTGGGGAGAGAAAACCGCATCCTCAAATCATTTTGTAAATTAATAGGATAAAACAAACTTTTAGGAATAAATTGAATCGTTATTAGGTCCTCTAAAAACAGGTTTTGATCTCACAGTTTAGTTCTGAATCTGCTTCGCGTTACTTGAGCAAGAAGAAAATCGCTACAGAGTTCAACAGATGTTTATTAGTAGCAGATTCTTATGACGATCGCCTCATGTCATGGATTTGTTGTCCTTAAAATGAATGTTGCGGTTTCGAATAGTAAAACATTTGAAAAAGTACAATAAAATCGACTATTACTTGGACCGTACTGGATACCAGAAATTGAGTCGGCGCATTATTTGTCCTAAAATAATGACTCTTGAATAAATCCCCAGCTACCCAACAGAGAACCAACGTTAAACTGAGACCACTGACGTTTTTATTGCAATAGTTTGAGTAAGCTTGTGGAATGGCTAACGTGGCCTCGATGCCTAGCGATATACATCCCATCAATTTGAAGAACCACGGATCAGATGAAAACAAGTGACATAGTATGAGTGACATCAGTGTGGTGAGGCCTATGAGTTGTAATCGTGTCGAAAAAGGTGAATTCCAAAATTTCGCGCTAAATAAAGAAGAGGGCGCCGTATTATGTTCCATTCGAGTACAAAGCTCTAACAGGCATAGTTGTACAACAATCATAACACACGATTGTAACACGAGTACAATTTCGAACCTATTTCCAATCCTGAACTCACGGCACCGTTAGCTGCTAATGTAGACACATTCAAAAAATAAGGGAAGCTGTACTTACCAAAACAAAATTCGGAAAATATTAGAGAATAGAGCAATGTAGCAGACCGAGGTGGAAAAGCCATCTACCCTGTTTGATTTTCTAATTTTGTAAATCTGAATGAGATAGCCGATTATTGGAAAAAATACCAGTGCTGATGAAGAGAGAATATTTGATAATTCGAGGCCCATGATGGGAAAAAATTGCAGTAAACATATGAAGCATTCTATACAATAAAATTAAAAAATTTACGTAAAAAAGATCGCGGATGTTCAAATACTGGGACCGAGCTTAAGGTCATGTTTATAAGAACCGATCACGAGATCCAAGGTTTCTAGTTTTGCAACGAGAACTGCTTATGTGTGCTAATTGCCCTCTCTACGTGTTACGAAACCCCCACTGGCCATCCGTCTATAGAGAGACATATAAGCGCAGACATAAAATCTCCCTCAAAAAAATGGGCATAAAAGCACAAATAATCAGCAGGATTTATTCTTATATTTCTTTGACGAGCTGCGCTGGAATGATCTGACGCAACATCTGGGCCTTTTTGGCATCGGTAACAACCAACGTGTACAAATATTTACTGCCCATCTCCGCGTTAGTTATCTCACATGTAGTGATAAAATCTGTAAAAGTACGTGTCAACGTACGAAGTTCGGACTTTGAATTTGGTGTTGGTCTTGTTCTTCTTAATACGAACTGCTTTGAGGTCCTTACGAGTGCGAACCAAACTCACAAATTGCTTGACTTCTTTGATCTGTTTTGGCATTCTTCAAACTGTATCCAAAAAGTAAGACCTTCTGTATAAAAAACTCTCATCAACAATGTCTACATGAAATACTTTACCTTTCTAAACTTGGTGCCAAAAATGATTAAAATCGCACAAAATTTTATTTTTTTGTGAGAAGAATTCTTAGCGTTATTGATACCCGGTGACTTCGAATGCACTCAGTTCCCTCTGGAATACCCACTATGTCCTTGTTTGCCACGTGAGGACCAACTCTGTAGGTATAAATCTCTGGAATTTCGTGATAAAACTTATAAAATGCATCTCGTACGAAAATCAACAGCGATCTTGGCTGCAAAATAAACTGAACTGGATCTTCGGATTCCGTAGGTCTCAATGATTCGCGAAACTCTATCAAAGTAGACCCCTTTAAACTTAAAATAGCTATTCGGGGATAATAAGCAGGACCATCCTTGTGCGCAAATATCCCTTCTGCGCCTACGTATTCATTAATCAAAACGTGATTGGGCCTCTCAGCGAACACAGCACCGAAAGGATGAACTTTTTCGCCAACTGAAAAGAGCTCAGTTAAATCCCTTAGCCATTCCGGGAAAGGTTCTACCATAGCATCTTCGAATTTGTGTTAAGGATTTTTTTTCTCTAATATCAACGACAGCATCTGCAAAATCAATACCTACCCCAACACTGAACTTTTCTGCGCCTAAGTTGAGTCCACCTGTCCGGCGGTTGCTCGTAAATCTAAAAAGAGGGTTAGCCATGCTATCTAACACTTTCACATAGAGAAACCTAAAAAATTACCTTATCCCAAAGCAAATCTTCTTCAGATGGATCAATGAAATCAGGAATATAATAAACGTCCCTCAAGGGACCCATCCTCATGCTTTTAAACGCCTCGTCAAACCTGCGAAAATCATCAGGTTCTTTTTTTTTAACTGAATCTGTATTTGCAAGTTCATCGTTTTCTGACCATCGCCAATCAGTCGATCTTCTTGGTACAACTACATCATTAAATGTAGACTTGTTATCTTTAGCTTGCTTTAATAAAGCTTTGAAATCAATAGAGGTCATAAGAGAAATAATGAATGATTTACTTGTTTGAATAATAATTAATGGTAATGTCACCTATAATTTTAAGCATGACGGGGTGTCCGAGTGGTTTAAGGAGTTAGACTTGAAATCTAATGGTGTTACACTGCATAGGTTCGAATCCTGTTCCCGTCGAAACTTTTTTTTTGCACCACTATATTTGTAGTGTGTGTCTAATTCACGTTTTTTTGCTTTATAAAAAAAACGGTCTAACATGCTCTCACTTCATAAGCCGACTATTGAGGAGCAAATAGGGCGTGCCCAAAGGTGAGCTCCAGCTGTTAGAAGGAAGGAATTAAAAAAGAAATTAGAGGTGGCTTTGTTCATAAGGCCTTGTTTCCCCTCGCCGCCTAGTGCCTTGTCAGATGAGAGAGTATTCAAAATTTACACTGTTTCTGTCTTAAAAGATGATCACAAACGTCATGTATCAATGTTTTTTTTTACTAATAATTTTATTTGACTAAAAAATGTATTAAACGTGTGCCAAGCTGGAGCCGCAAAAGGGCTTCTCTGGCCAAAATCAAACAAAAACGCTCAAGAGTATCCCCAAGACGTTCCGAACTTTATAAAAAAATTTTCTCATAGCTCAGAGACTACTCCATAGCCATGTCGAAGGTGCATAGGGGTGACGAGCTTGTACAACAAGCAGAAAAAACCATGCAAGTAGGATTCATGTCCCGTATCTTTGGCAGTAAAGCAGACAGAGCAAGGGATGCGGCGGAATTGTATGATAAAGCCGCGAATGCCTATAAACTCGATAAAACATGTACGTTCGCGTTTATTTCTCAACTGCATAGAAAGACTCTTACATCAATCCGTTTTGTATGCTGTACAAATAATTAGGGGATAGAGCTGGCAGGGCCTTTCTATCCGCCGCGGAGCATTACATCATATCAGATGATAAACCAGAAGCAGCCTATCGATTTGAAAATGCTGCTACTGCCTTCAAAAAGATTGATCACGGAGGTTCGATTCAAAAACATATAATCAGTCACACATTTTGCGGTTTAATAGTTTTCTTACTTGTCACAATCTAACTTTTTTCGCTTAGCCGCCATCAATGCCCTCAATAAGGCTATAGTAATCTACCGAGAAATGGGGAGATTCAATACGGCTGCACGACTCGAAAAGGAGATTGGTGAAACCTATGAAAACGATGATGAGAGCGCTCTTGTACGAAACATTTTCCCACACAAAAAAATTCATTAATGCTCGCCGCCAAAAAAGCAGCACGTCAATTGTGTGAATTCTCTTACATTACCTTCGATCCCATAGGCAGTTGAACACTACAAATTAGCAGCAGATTATTATGAGGGCGAGGGACAAAACACGAACCGTGACAATTGCTTGCTCAAAGCCGCCCACATCTCCGCGCTTTTAGGGCACTACAATGAAACTATCAATATCTTCGAAAGCATCTCGTCCTCCTGTGCTAGTGACAACCTTCGTAAGTTTAGTATTCGAGACTATTTGCTCAAAGCCGGCTTGTGCCATTTAAACACCGGGGATACGGTTGCCGTGCGCCAAGCCCTGGAAAACTACACGTCAATGTACTTCGAGTGGGGAAATTCCAGGGAATGCAAATTGCTCACCGCTATATTGGACGCTGTGGAAGATAACGACGAAGCAGCTTTTTCAAAGGCAGTTAGAGAATTTGATAACATCTCGCAATTGGATAAATGGAAGACGTCGATGCTTCTCAGGATCCAAGAGCGTATCAAAAACCAGGAATCCGAAATTTTATAGTTCCAAAATCCTAAAACGAGAGAAAGACCACCGGATTTTAGATTCTGTGCTCTTTATTTATTAATAAAAGGTGCTAAGAAGAAGATTGTACAGAACGCCAAACATTTTCTTAATTCTGTAAACATTTCGCAAAAAGTAGGAGAAATTTGTTTCTAAGTGCTAGCCTGCTCGATAGAGTTTGAAAATAGAGATTAGAATGAGCAAGGCAAAATAAGTGAGCGCGGTCCAAGCATAGATTTTGTAGGAAGCGAGAATTCGTAAATCGACGTAAACGTCCGTTTTGCTGTCGATAAATTTTGATAAATGATAAAAAAATCGCACCAGTGTTGCATTTTCGCCGGAGGTGATAGGCCGGAGTCGTTCATCTCCAAGAAACGTAGCATCTGCAGCGGCGAGGGATGGAGCGCGGCTCTGAAAAGTTGGTCCTTTCGGGGTCTTAGAATAGTCGGCATCCTCGGCTGTGGGACTTGAAGGGGAGCACGTTTTGTTTTGTGCAACGAATGGACTAAAAGATTTTTCAAGCACAAACTTAGTGTCTTCTGTACGAAATATGTATTGGAGCATTTGGATGCAACTTTTGAGCATTTCCGAGGCGACGTCGGAGTTGCCCGGACACGAGGCCTGGCGCCTGAGCCTAGATATTATTGTCCTGACGCAATCAAGGACGGAATGCTCTCTGAGAAGACAATGTCGAATATGAAGTCCAGGGGGAAGTGAATTCAAAATGACGGTTATAACAGATTCAACGCTTGAGGGCGATGCGAGCGAAGAGGGACTCACATTTTTCTCTGGTCTTTGATTGGTGCGTTTGTTCGCGGTCTGAAGGTATTGTTCAAATTCCCAAATGATGTTCAAAAGGTCTTTCTGACTCCAGCTGGACAGGACGTAAGAGAAGATATCTAACTCCAGTTCCTGACTAAAATCAAATCGAAGCGCCATGTTCAAAAACCAAATCAAAACTGGAACATACCACAAAAAATTTTTGGCAACAAAGGCCTTCCTAGCTTGTTCTTGTTGAAGCAGCTGCTTGGCATTGGTAAACTGGTTTTCAAATGATTCAGACCCGCACGATCCGGGGTCCACGTTTCCAGATCTGGATAGGCCGCTAGAAGATGAAGTGGACGATTTAGCGTCGGCTTTCCAAAAATTTTTGACAAAATCCAAGATGGAGTGCTGAAAATTGTGGGATTTTGAGGTCGTCTCAAGTTCAGGAAATAGATTCGACCCGGTCGGCATCCAACTCGGAAAAGATAGAGCCCACGGACGAGTACACATCACCCAAAGTTCCACGATATAGGCGAGCGTGTTCATCGTGTGGCTGCTCCAAAGCGTATATTCGAACGCCCTTGAAAAGAACCAATAAAGAGGCTTTCGAGCAGAATAATGAATGAGATAAAGATAGATTTCTTCTTGATTGGCATAATTTCGATGATCTAGCGCCGGCACGCATTCGACTTGGGCTGGGTATTTGCTGGCCCTCATGGTCTTCAGATGGCGAAAGAGAGCCTTGAGCACGATAGTGATGCATTCAATGATTATCGGAGAAGGGGGAAAGTAGGTCTTGGAAGTCGAATGGTCATATTGGTTCAACCAAAATTCCAGCACAATTTGAAAAATAGTATAAGAAATTCGATTGCTTTCCGACTGAACCCAAGTGTAGTATTCGCGATCCAAGAAACTGAGCTGCTCGAACGGCCCGATATCTCCAAATGACTTGTACACGAAAAAACGCATATAGTCCTCCAGAACATAAGAGTAGGGATGGCTCTTTTGAATTCTTCGATCGGCGTCCGATTTCTTCGGGGTCTGAGAAAAAAAGCCAAAAAAAGAATTCAACGTGTCTGACAGATGCTCCGGAGTGCCAAACTTTCGAAAACCACTCACTCTCTCTATAGCGCTGGATATGGTGCTCGCGCCACGATTCAGCCCGTGCTCCGGTCTCAGGTGCAATTTCACGCCAGATACTGGGGGCGACTGAAACTTAGACAGGTTAGAATGGGACTTCAGTTGAGCGCCGTACGCAGCATAATAAAACAAATACAGCTCCAGTATGTTGAGACGAATGTACTGAGTGGTGTTCGAGCAGGAGATGTCCAATTTCCCGGCGTAGAGCGGAGGCAGCGATTGGAAGTCATGTCTCAACAACAAATCTCTTGTCGTAGCCTTCGAAAAAAAGCCGTTTGTGTTAGCACCAAAAAAAACAGTACGAAAAAAGTCTTCCTCAAGAACACGACATACAGGCAAAAAAACCACAGGAAAGTAGTAGTTTACGTCCTTGTCGTCGCTCTTTAGAATAATGTATTTGATCAAGGGACTTGTGGGCGCCAAAATACCAATCAGAGCCGACGCGTCGTCGTGCGCGGTCTCCCCTATCCACGGACTTAAAGAGAAGGTTTAGCTTTTGCCAATCACGACCTTTTCGTGGTAGTCACGCTAAGTACGCACGGACTGCCGTTCTTGCCGATGAACAGATGCAAGAGCAGTTGCGGAAGAAAGTTGTAGAAGTAATCCACGTTTTCTTTGCCTTCATAGACGTCAGTAACGTATGAATGCAGCAAATAGCACCTCTTTTCTACCGTTCGCTGAGAAAATATCTCTTGCACGCGCGCCTCCATCACGGAAGAATTGAAAGACTAAATTTAAAATTTCATTATGAATATCTCTCTCTAAGCCTCAAAGGACTCCCCCCCTCCTTCATGCGCCCGAGACGAAGACGTCTCCAGGCGCGCCAGGCGCGCAGACGGCCCACGTACGAAAGAAAATTTCGGCTCAGTGCAGAGCGCGCGCAAGATACCGAGGACCGAGTTCCGAGCGCAAGAACATAGTGCACCAGAAGACGCGCGGCTCTGGACTGACGCAAAGTGCGCAAGTTCGACGAAATGCGCGCGCACGCTTCACAAAAAAACGTCGTGGAACGAACAAAAAAAAAAAAACGCGGGGCGTCGCTTCTATGTACACACACGCCTGTATAGTATATATATACACGTTTTGCGAGGGTCTCGAGACTTTCGGAGGCCGCCGCCGGGGGAGGGGGAGCCTAGTCTTCCTCCACGGCCATGGGCGCGGGTTGAGTCTTGACGTCCTCGACGATAGTGAACTCGAGTCCGGACTGATCCGGCTTGGGCTGAATGACCACTTCTGAATGCTGAGGAAGCTCGCCGGCGAGGATGGTGCGGGCGACCTGAGTGATGACGTTCTTTTGAAGGTATCGACGAATGGGCCGCGCGCCGTAGTTGGGATCGTAGGATCCCTGGATGATCAGGTCAGCTGCGCCTTGAGTGAGTGTCAGCGTGATGTTCTGATCCGCTAGCAAGCTGCTGATCTTCTTGAGCTGTTGAGGGACGATCTGACGAAGGTCCTCAATAGTCAGCGGAGTGAACACGACGATATCGTCCAGGCGATTCAAGAACTCTGGGGGGAAGCGCTTTTTGACCATGTCCAGCACCACTTCCTTGTCGCGATTGGAAATGGTGTTCTCGATGTTGCAAGAAAGCAGGTAATCGCTGCCAATGTTCGAGGTGAGAATGATGATCACGTTGGAAAAGTCGACTCGGCGCCCGAGGCCGTCAGTCAAGTGTCCCTCGTCCAAGACTTGAAGCAGGACGTTGAAGATCTGAGTGTGCGCCTTTTCGATTTCGTCGAACAAGATGACGCTGTAAGGATTGCGACGAACGGCCTCTGTGAGCTGGCCACCTTCGTCGTACCCGATGTACCCAGGAGGCGCGCCAATAAGTCGAGACACAGAATGAGATTCCATGTATTCGCTCATATCAATGCGAATCATATGTTTTTCGTCGTCAAACAGCTCGTAGGCCAAGGATTTGGCCAATTCGGTCTTTCCCACGCCGGACGGACCCAAAAACATAAACGAACCCGTGGGACGGTGCGCAGGCGCGAGACCCGCTCGACTTCTCTGCACCGCATCCACGACCGCGTCGACGGCCTCGTCTTGACCAATCACGCGCTGGTGCAGACATTTCCCCAACGCCAGCAACTTCTCTCTCTCGCTCTGTTTCAGCCGAGACACCGGAATTCCAGTCCACCTGGCAACCACCTCAGCCACCTGGTCCACTCCAACCACCTCAGATAACATGCTGTTCAGCTCCTGCACCTCCTTGGTCTTTTGACGCACTCTCTCCTGCAAATCCGGTATCGCGTAAAATTTCAAGTCCGCCGCCACGTCCACCTTCAACTGACGCTCCGCCTCCTCCGCTTTGAACACCAACTTGTCCAGACGGTCGCGCATCTCTCTCAGTTCCTCAATGCACCTTCGACTGGACTCGTATTGCGCGTTCAACGGCATCAACTCCTCTCGATGCTTCGCCAAAGACTCTCTCACCACCTCCAAACGCGACTTACTCGCCTCGTCTTCCTCTCTCTCCAGCGCCGCCGCCTCTATCTCCAACTGCAAGATCTTCCTCTCCAACGCGTCTATTTGCTCTGGGCGCGAGTGCAACTGCACGCACGTGCTCGCACACGCCTCATCCACGACGTCGATCGCCTTGTCCGGCAAAAAGCGATTCGTAATATATCGATTCGACAGATTGACCGCCTCCACCAACGCAGAGTCCATTATTCTCACCCCGTGGTGCACCTCGTAGCGGTCCTTCAACCCCCTCAGTATAGAAATGCTGCTCTCCACCGTCGGCTCCCTCACCATCACGACCTGAAAACGACGCTCAAACGCCAAATCCTTCTCAACGTACTTGTGATACTCCTTCAGCGTAGTAGCCCCTATGCATCGCAACTCACCCCTCGCCAACATGGGCTTCAGCAGATTCGCCGCGTCCATCGGCCCGTCCGTCTTCCCCGCTCCCAGCACCAAGTGGATCTCGTCAATGAACAAAATTATCTTCCCCTTCGACTCTTTCACCTCCTTCAATATAGACTTCAACCTCTCCTCAAACTCGCCTCGGTACTTGGCTCCCGCCACCAAGCTACCCATGTCCAGGGAAATAATCCGACACTTCTGCAAATTCTCCGTCACGTCATTCCTCACAATCCTAGTCGCCAAGCCCTCCACTATCGCTGTCTTTCCCGTCCCAGGATGGCCTATCAACACCGGATTGTTCTTCGTCCTCCTTGACAAGACCTGAATCACGCGACGAATCTCCTCGTCTCGCCCAATCACAGGATCCAACTTGCCCAATTCCGCCTGTTCCACTATATCCACTCCATACTTCTGCAGCGCCTCGAAGTTCTCCTCCGCCGTCTTCGAGTCCACTCGACGGTTCCCCTTCACCTCCTGCAACGCCGTCTCAAGCAACTTCTCGTTCACGCCGCAGTCCGAGAAAATGCCCTTTATCTCCGCGTTTTCTGTCGCCAACGCATACAGCAAGTGATAAATAGCTAAGTGCGTGTCTCCCGACTTCTTCTGGTACGCCTGCGCCGCGTTCAGCACCCTCATAAACGCCGGAGACGGGGACAACGACGGCGGCTGTGGTGTCTGTCTAGGTAAATGCGTATAAACGGACCTCAGTCTACGCTCTATTTCCTCTGCACTGGCTCCAGTCCTCGCAATCAACTTCTGAGCAATCTGGCTGTCGTCCTCCAATATAGCTATCATCAAATGTATCGGAAGAACCTCCGCGCAGGAGTTACTCGACGCCAGGCCAACCGCGTCCTCAATCATCTTCGCTGCTTTATCTGTACCCGCGTATTACCAAAAACCAGCGTCAGTCGCCTGTCGGCACGCCAACGACGTCGCACCTCGCAACACACGTACCAGTGAAGCTGATATTACCAATATTATTAAACGACATGGTTATTCGCAAACACTTAAAGATGCAACTAATAAATCCCTCACGTCAAAAAGACCCCATAAATGACATTTCGAAATCCACCCCAAATACACAGAGAATTCACCCGAAATGTCCTAGTAATTTCCATCGTTCAACAACCAAAGCCACTAAAACGAAGCATAACAGTAATACCTGCGGCCCACCCTCTCTCTGCCACGCACGCATGTTTAATAACTCGAAACCGCCCCTTTACCCCCTCACTCAAACACAAAAACCGCCCCTTCACCTCCTCACTCAAACACAAAAACCGCCCCTTCACCTCCTCACTCAAACACAAAAACCGACTCTTTACCTCCTCACTCAAACACAAAAACCGACACCTTACCCCTTACTCAAACACAAAAGCCGACTCTTTACCCCTTACTCAAACACAAAAGCCGACTCTTTACCTCCTTACTCGAACACAAAAGCCGACTCTTTACCCCTTACTCGAACACAAAAACCGACATTCGAAACGTGTCATCTACAAACATAGATAAACAAACCGAAAGTTCGTGGCAAAACCTGCACCCCTTTCTGCGCTTTGCGCCAAAAATGTGAGCGCAACACAGTTTTTTTCTTAAACTAAAGCTTTGTATAGGAACCTTGTGTGCAAAGTATTTTTTATATACCGCTCACCGACAGTGCTCATTCTATATATCGCGAACCAACTCTCGCTCCTGAACTAATACTCGTCATATTCTCATTCCTTACGCGTTAAAGGGAATTGGTTGTGAAAGGCCGTTTCCGTCTCATGAAGGGCGAGTTTCTTCATATTATTTTCTATTTTTGGTTAATTGTACGAAACGCTTTACATCTCTCTCTCTGGTTTCCCTAAAAAGTAAAAAAAAACCCTGAGCCTTCAACTAGCTCAGTTTGATAACTAAAGTTTTATCTAATAGGAATACCAAGGACGAACTTCGCGTTTTCAGTTGGTAGCTCAGTCTGTCAAGACCTTTTTTATCTCCTAACGGGAGAGCCAAAAAAGAAAAACCCCGAACGGCTTGACTAGCTCAGCCTGTCGAAGCCGTTTAACAGGTACTCAGACACATTAGTGAAAGGCTGGATACTCCCTTTGTGCTTTTCGACGCTGTAAGTGATTGTAGGAAGGAGAAACACGACGACTTCGATCTGTTTCGCGCGCGTTCTAACACAAAAGTACTTTTAGGGCAATTTTCCTAGATAAGAGATAAAAATTGACAATACTCAAATACGTGGTTGCTAGGTACGTTTTCAACGACTGGCTAGGGGGGAACTACTCGAAAAGAATAACTGACGAAAAGCCGTAGTGGGGGGGAGTGAGCGGCAGAGACGGGGCTATATGTGTTCACAATCTTCTGTAGACGAACATTCTGGTTTCGATAATTTGAAAAGAGAAAAAAACTGCACTGCTGCCAAGCCAAGCTACCGAGCGGTAGACAGAGGCATACTGGCACCAGCGGACAACGATGACAGGGACGCTCAGAATGCTGGGACCCTAGTCTGGGACCCGACTATCGCACCGTCAGAAGTCGACGACATACTTGAGACATGCAAAGTAAAAGACGAGACCGTCTGTTCTCCTAAAGTGCTATCAGGCTTCATGGGTGATGGCTATAATGCCTGCGACGTGTGCGCTTTTGGCCTGAAGGATGACGGCGAGGACGATGACGGCTTCGGGCAGCCATTGCGACAACGTTACGAAGACAGCAATTCCATGCTGCTACCGTTATTGATGCGACAATATGGAGAAGGAACGTGCTCTGAAAATAATAACATCAAGGACGACATTTTGTGCCTAGAAGACATGCTTCAAGTAGTGAGCGACTCCAATTACTCCAAGGCAGACACCTTGGCCAAATTGCAGACATTGGGCATACGAGGCTGGCATCCAAGGCGGCCAAATAAGAGAAGATGGTCCAGACATGAAATCGAACTTTTCGAACTATATTTCAACGAATATAGAGACGATCTCGCAAAAATCCAAACGTTTGTCAAGACCAAAAGTGTAGCCGATTGCATTGAACTCTACTTTTCAGGAAATTATTGTCTCGAACTTGAAAGAGAGTCAGCGCGGCAGTCAGAAAATAATCAATACATTTCCGACGCCGTGAACCAAGATACCTCCAGAGGAGGGGGGCCTCTACAGTGTACTGGCATCAAAAGAAGATGCAAAAGAGATACTACGAACACATTGTTCTCTGAGTCTCTGTGGAACGCCGATCTAGATATGTGTAGTATGTACAGTGTACCCAATATGTCTGATTTCTATATTGGGTCAAATGGCCAGTCCGGCAGCCCAGCGAATCCTTCTATTTTCGACGCTCAAAACTCCCTCAGCGACTCAGAGCTCGATTTATTCGCCAGTCCGGAAAAAAAAATCGACACTCCTCTGTCCTTTTCGACCACTAGCAATAGGTTCTACTCACTCTTCTATTCTGACTTGAGCAGTGCCTTCGCCCTAGAAAATCATAACACCATCAATCCCCTTAATGTGGTCAAACGATCGAGCCTGCTGCCAGACAGGTCATCAATGAGCAGTACCTCTCAGCCAGATTCGAAATTGGGCATGCATTTCATGTAAAAAAAAAGAGGTCGTTAAACGCTCTCAAATTGTATGTGCTGTACATACATATATTATATATATACACACCTCTCTCTAAAAGGGAGAGATATGTCAACATTGCTGACAAAAAACTCGTTTAAATTCTCTCTGGCAAGACGTTTAAGGTAGAGTAGATGAATGCTAGTTCAGTGACAGTTTCGTCCACTCGTCCCTGTGCAGTTCCGTTTCCAAAGTGGCCGTACTGATTGTCCATTCGAAGTAAAATGAGACTGTTCCCTTTTTTGGTAGAGCGCAGCTTGGCTACATAGCGACTGTGGTTCCAAGGCGGAACGCGAATGTCTAGCATAGAAGAAGTTATGAACATAGCCGGATATTCGTGACTCTGTATGTTCCAATATGGATCATAAGAGTAGATATTTTCAAAATCATCCTTCACATTGGGGTTGCCCCATTCTTCGTACTCATGTACCGTCAGAGGTAGATGTTCGTTCAACATAGAACTCAAGACGTCTAAAAAGGGAACCTTCATCACCATCGCTTTGTACAGCTCCGGTGCTTCGTTGGCGGCGACACCCAAGACCATTCCACCTGCACTCGCGGCTTTAGCTGCGATCCACTTGGGCTGAGTATAGCGATTCGAAATGAGCCATTTCGTACAACTGATAAAATCGTCGAAGGAATTTCGTTTGTTCAACAGCTTGCCACCGGCGTGCCATTGGCGACCAAGCTCGCCTCCACCGCGGACGTGCGCGTAAGCTATCATCCATCCTCGCTGCAGCATTGGTATGTTTGCAATGTCGAAATCAAGGTTCAGAGAATGACCATAGGCGCCATAAACATGTAGCAGTGTCAAGTTATCCATAGAAGGGGCAATGCCCTTGCGATGTACGAGCGTCATGGGCACTTGTACGCCGTCAGTGCTGGGCACCATCACACGTTGAATTTGGTAGTTCTCAGGGTTGAACGCGCTCTTCGCGCCTTCGCTGCACGGAAGCTGGTGCCTGTATCGTTCCTCTAGCACTCCAGTATCAAAGTGATAGTCATACACGACGCCTGGCACAATGGGAGAGCTGTAGGTAAAACGCAGTCTAGACGTATCTGGGTCTAAGTTTGTACCTGGCTCAATGTGACACAAGCCGGACTCGAGCGGAATAAGCACTTCTTCTCGAGTGCTGGTATTGATAACACAAACCCGAGACAGGCCGCCGTGACGCTCATATATAACGACATGGTTCTATATCGAAATTTTTTAGTGCGAGGATGAGTACCGTGAAAATTACGTACACTGTCGCAATGATTTGTACAATCTATGCAACCATTTTCTTTTTGCAAAGCATTTGCTAAAAAATTATTTTGACGTACCGATAAAACGTCCACGTCTTCAATAGAAACGTCCGCTCTGGAAGGCACCAGCACTTCCCATTTTTGTAGATCCAGAATGCTATGATCTGGAACTCGCATGACTTTGTAGTTAGAGTCCTTCTCATTCGTCACAATATAGAAGTAATCTCCTGCATGGTCCATGAAGAACTCGGTCCCCGTATTTCGTGCAGTGATTAATTTAGGCCTCGCATCGCTCGCAGACGTGTCAAGTATTCTAACTTCAGATGTGATCTTGGAATTGCTGTTGATAATAATGTACTTCCAATCTTTGGTTCGACTGATGTCTAAAAAAAACTTATCGTCCAACTCTTCGTGAATGAGCTCATCCTCCACTTTTCCATGTAAATAACGACGGTATATACGATAGGGCCTGCGCATCTCATCTGGTACCGAATAAAAAATGGACTTTCCATCCAGAGCCCATTCAACATTCGACACGTTCTTAATAACTGAAATTTGGGTCTTTTCAACCGTGTCCATGACATAAGCATCAAACATTTCGTTGGATCGTGTGTCAAGAAGATATACCAAAAATCTGTGATCCTGGGTCACCTTCAACGTGCCCACAGTGATTCGATTGCTTTTCTTCAACAGCGTGTTGCAGTCTAATAAAACCTCCTCAGGAGCGTCGAGACTGAGTTTTTTGCGGCAATAAACGGTCATAGAATTTGCGGTTTGACGTGTGTAGTAGTAGTAATCTCCTATTTTCTCGGGTACACACTCAAATTTGCTGGTGGCGAGAGAGTGCACTTCATGGCGGAACATGTTTGCTATGGGCGATAGTTGTTCGTGAATTTGCCTTGCAGCATAGGTGTCCTCATGTACCATATAACGCTGAGCGCTCTAAAAAAACGTTAGCAAGAGAATTTTTTTGATAGCTGAGAGATTATTTAGTTCTACCTTATCGAACGCCATATTGAACAAATAGGCATAATCGTCCGCCAAAATATGGCCAAAGCGGCTGATGCTTTCTGTCAACTTCTTTGCTACAGGTGGAGTGCTTGATATTTGTTCTAACTCTTTAACCGACCGAGCTCCAAGCAGACTCTTCAATGCTGCAGGAATGAAACCTTTTTTTTTTTTTGTAGCATAGGATGCAACAAATGGAGATCTCTGTATTAGAGTCTCAAGCGATTTGGAGGCCGGTGATGAGGGGCGACATCTCAAAGAATAGTGTGTTGGTAAGCCGGTCCGAGATACCGACGGCTGATTCTAGGAAATGTTGCAAAAAATCGCATCGGAAACGGCATCACGATTACCAAGTCACCATTGAAAGAAGATGAATGTTGGATCAGTAAAAGAAGAAACCGGAGCGAAGAGTTTCTCTGGATTTGGCTTTTAAATTCGAACAGTGTGAATCCTCCTACCTTAAAAAAGGTGTGCAAACCAGATAATTCGGGAGAGATTACTACTTAAAAAGAGACGCAAATGCCCTTTTGAGTACCTTATTGCCAAAAAAATGAACGTCCTTTAGTATAAGACGGCACGGAAAAAGCGACTTGGCAAACATGTGATACAACCAGCTGAAGAACAGATGAAGCAAAGTTTTTAAATCAAAGTAGTAAAGAAATTTTTTTTTTTGATTGCAGGCGGGTTTAAGAAAGTAATGCTTTTATTCCAACTTGAGGCAGATTATGAATTCAACGCATTTTTTTCGTTCGATCAGCCACGACACTAGGAGAGACGCCTTTTTTTGGCGTCAAAAGTTTCAGCCTAAAGAAAAAAGCAAACTTTGACTGGACAAACGAGAAATGTACCTAACGGGTCGTTTCGCTACACAAATGAGAATTCAGGCTTGATTACCTAGAAAGAGCTGTTGTAGACGAGTGCAGAATACCGTGCAAACTGAATACCACCCAACAACGCCGATGATGTGATGAGGATATCCTGGCATGGCTAGAAAATAAGAAAGTGGCCAGAAAGCATGTTCAGAAAGGACAGCCATAGGCACTTTCCACCAATAAAAAATGGTAAACAAAGGAACTAAAAAGTTGAAAATATTCAATACCGTTCGTATGTTGGTAACGATAATAGATTGTTCTTTGTTCGAGTTAATCAAGTCAAGGGTCTTTTTTTTTGATGCCAGTTCTCTCTGAGCCATAGCATACTCCACAAACGATGACGGAGAATTGCTAAGTTTGATTTTTCGTTGTAAATTTTTAATATCTGCTTCAATACGCGATTTCTGTGTGCGATTGACCTATAAATTGATAAAGATTAGCACATACTTCGTATGGATAAAAAAGTCAAATTTATAAGTCTGAAGTACAGGCAATGCACACATAACTACAACAATGTCAAAGAGGTATTCTACAACAGCAGGTATAAACTTTGCAGAGAAGGTAATCAGAAAGATAAAAATGAGCGTGCTTAGGTTGCCATTCATGACTATTTAAAATAGCGACTGCTGGTCCATCTGGGCTTTTGATCAGTTTTGTGCATTCAAATACGCTTTTTTTAAATGCAAAAAGATTGAAAAAAATTGCTCCCCGCGAATAGGTGTATAGTTTGGATTGAAAGTTATTGGACCTCAGTCGTTGAAGGAAGGCTGAATCTTCAGCGTAAACTTTCTCCATTGTATTTTGATTGAACACTGTATTTAAGAACACAAATTTTGGGATGTACGAGAGGAAAATTGACAAAGTATTTAGAAGACAGAAATCGCTGAAGGCTGAGTTAGAAATGCTTTTCATTAAGACAATCTGTATGCTAACCGCTTACGGTGCTACAGGATTGATGGGTGAAATTTGTCATTTTTTTTCTTTCATAACGGTTCTGATTTTTGTACAACATGCTTGATATCGTTGTTGCGAAGCGATTAATATTAAGATATCCTCCTAACTACCCAATCAATTTATCGAAAACTTTTTTTTAAACTTGATTGCCTTATTTGGAAAGAGTATTCTAACTTATTCTTTTTCTTATATTGCTACCTTAAGAACCAAGTTGACGTCCTAATGTCAAATATTGAGGTGACGACATCGCACGCTCATAATAGCCGAATACAAGTTCGCGTTGCTGCGCACACGCATATACGAGGTCTTGGTTTAGATGATACAGGGAAAGCCATCTCTATTTCGTCTACCGGGATGATCGGGCAGACTGAAGCTCGTGAGGCATGCGGCGTGTTGATTGACATGATTACGGCTAAAAAGATGGCAGGTCGCGCCATGTTAATCACGGGCGCCCCCGGGACTGGAAAAACAGCATTAGCACAAGCCATGGCTCACAGTCTCGGGAAGAAGGTTCCATTTTGTCCAATGGTAGGGTCGGAAGTTTATAGTAACGAGGTGAAAAAAACCGAAATTTTGGCTGAAAATTTTCGTCGAGCGATTGGTCTTCGAATCAAGGAGACAAAAGAGGTCTATGAAGGCGAGGTCATAACTATTACCCCAGAAGAAATGGAAAACCCTATGGGAAATTACGGGAAGACAATCTCTCATGTTATTATTGGTCTAAAGACCAACAAAGGAACGAAGCATCTTAAGCTGGACCCTAGCATATACGAGAACATTCTAAAAGAGCGCATTCATCCAGGAGATGTTATTTACATCGAAGCTAATAGCGGTGCTGTAAAAAGAGTGGGTAGATCAGAATCGTTCATCACCGAAGTTGACTTGGAAGCGGATGAATACGTGCCATTGCCTAAGGGAGATGTTCATAAGAAAAAGGAAATTATACAAGATCTCACATTGCATGATTTGGATGTAGCCAACGCCTGTCCTCAAGGTGGACAAGATATTATGTCAATGATGGGACAACTTGTAAAACAGAAAAAAACTGAAATTACAGAAAAATTACGTATGGAAATCAACAAGGTCGTTAATAAATACATAGAATCTGGCGTAGCAGAATTGATACCTGGTGTGCTATTTATAGATGAAGTTCATATGCTTGACATAGAATGTTTTACCTATCTCAACCGTGCACTAGAGTCTACATTAGCACCAATTGTCATTTTGGCCACAAACCGAGGTCGTGCAACTATACGTGGTACGACGGTCGATGCACCACATGGTATTCCCATTGACCTTCTAGATCGTCTGATAATTGTACGCACTATTCCTTATACAAAAGAAGAAATTCAGCATATTATCAATTTAAGAGCTGATGTAGAGGGTGTCAAATTGGATGCCGGGGCAAAGCAAGCCATTGTCGATGTCGCCGCCTCCACTTCCCTGAGGCACGCGATTCAACTTTTAACACCGTCTGCTATTCTGGCCAAAGCAAAGGAATTACAAGCTGGCATTATTACAAAAGAAATTATTACTGAAATTTCTGAACTTTTTCTCGATGCTTCTAGTTCTGCCAAATTGCTCTAAAAATCAAATGTGAGGCATCTCGACTCATCCTATCTTTTTCGGCTAAAATTATATATAGTGTATATCTTGTGAAAGCATTCGGAGATCCACTCTAAAAATCGTTCTCTCAACGTTAATTTCAACCCCTTGAATTCTCTCTAATCAAATATATAAAATATGTTAGAGTGTTTTTTTACCAAATACTTGGACGGCCTTTTTCAATCCTCCCTTTGTAATCTTTTCTTATAAGTTCGTCTATATTGTAGGTTTTGATTCAGCTGAAAAAACTGCTTGCTTTCAACGCAATTTTTCTAAAAAACGCATTAATATGAATAGATAAGATCAAAAATATTTAAGGTGATGTGTTATCAAACTTTGAAAACACATGGCAACTGGATTCAAAAAATAGTGCAGAATCTAACTTTCGCATGTGTCAAGAATTGGAGCTTTCTAAAACTCTATTTACACCTATACCAACCATTTTGTAAATCTGAGCGATCCAAACACCGCTTAAAATAATGTACATATATATTCCATAAGTCAGTAACACCCAAATTTAGCTGAACGATAATGAGAGTATATAGGCGGCGTGTGGAGTGAGTCGCAAACAAATTATGCTAATAACGGATAGACATTTTTTGAACTTTCAAAGATGTATTTTTTTATGCTAGCTATTTGTGAATTGCTCTTACCAATTCAACGCCAGTAATTTTTCTATCTATTGTCTTTTTCTCGAGTAATCTAAATAAGTAAAAGAAAATATTAGGCTGATCACCGCGGCAGCTTCTTCATGCGCGTGAACCACCTTGAAATTTTGTCAAACAGTATTCGAACCTGCAAATAGACATATTTCTCTAATTGAGGTTTTTCGTTTTCGCATTCAATAGCAGCAGGTAATCTGTCTACACATTTTTTTCAGGATTGCCTTAATAATGAGCTGTAACCAATCTGTGCATCAAATGAAGTCATGGAAACGAATTTATCATTGCCGTAAAACAATATTGCGCTTCTTGTAGATGGTGGTAGCATAAGGTTCTCTTTTTATAGACAGACAGAGGGTATCTCACAATGCACAACTTAGATGTTTCATCGTAGTTATGTGTACATTCCGTATGAGGCAGATAAATGAACTTGAATTCAGCCATGTTTATAAAAGAGGCTTTTCATTACTCTATTTTTTAAAGGTAGAAAAATCGATAGTGATCAGGGGATGTATGCGAACTCTCATTCACCGAGGAGTCCGTGGTGATGTTTTTGGTAAGTTGAGAGTGTATTGTACAAGAAAAGCAATTTTTTATTGCCATTATTTCCCTTAAAATTTACAGAGTCATGTATCGCGTGCCTATTGCCTTGAGCGTTAAAAATATTAGCCGTCCAAAATGCCGATCCTATGGTGAAACGTCACATGAGACAGTCGACGCTTCTAAAATATCCTCAAACATAAATCCTACCGAGTTAAAAAAAAAGTCTCTTTCGTATGTTTAAAATTAACGTGCAAGCCGAGCTAGTTTAGCTACGCATTTTTCCATGTGATGAAAATAAGGGGAATAGTGTGCAGATAATAACCTATTTTTGTATCTCTTGGGCGCATCACTTTATAGAAAAAAGGATTTTTATTTACTGGTAAATCACACAGTTTCTCTTGCACGAATCAAGATGTCCGGGAAAGCACCGCGATTTGTAAGCAGAATGGATGACATGCCCAAGAAAACCAGCAGTTAACATAGTTTCAGTTACACGATTTACTGATGCAAATTATATGTTTAATAGAAAGCCGTGTGATATTTCGTTGAAATTCAGCTGGATTATTATTTTTTTTTTGTGGGAACAGCTCATTACTTCTAACATAATTCTTATTTGTATATTATAAAGTAGAGTTAATACAGCGAAATTCGGATGGGAAAGGATTATTACAGTATCCTTGAGATTCCAAAAACTTCTAGTCTAGACGCCATAAAAAAAGCCTACAAGAAGTTAGCATTAAAATGGCACCCCGATCGTAACCTGAATAAAAAAGCAGAGGCAGAAGCAAAGTTCAAAGAAGTATGTTTTATAATAGAGGAAGGAACTCACAATCACTGCTAATGTTTTTTAAATCTATTGTTTTTTTGACACTAATTTTTTTTGAAATTTTCAGATAGCTGAAGCATACGAAGTACTTTCTGACCCGGACAAAAGGAAGATTTATGACCAGTTTGGAGAGGAAGGTATCAGGGGTGGTGCAGAATTCGCAGATGGTAGACCCCAGTTTTCCAGGGGTCCAGGTGGTACCAGAACCTATTACTTCACATCAGGTGCAACCGACCCATACAAAATTTTCGAGCAATTCTTCGGCAGCGCAAATGGCATGGGCCAATCTCCATTCTCTTCCATGGGTTTTGGTGATGATAGCATTTTTCTTGGTGGAAGATCCAAAATGGCATTCAAGAACTCTAAGCTCAAGGATGCCGTGCGCGAGATAAATGTTTCATTAGAGGAAATGTATACTGGAACTGTAAAAAAGCTCAAAATTACTCGTCGCATCTGCGATAACTCCGGACATTCAACTAATGACGCGAAAATCATCGAAGTAAAAATACAGCCTGGATGTATTGATGGTCATACATTCAAATTCCAAAATGCAGGTGACCAGCTGTCCACACAAACCCAAGACGTCCTCGTAGTCGTAAGGCAACTTCCTCACCCTTATTATAAGCGACAAGGCGACGATCTGATTTTCAATTGTGACATTACGCTGTACCAGGCGCTGGTAGGTCACAAACTTAGCATACCTACCTTACATGATCCGAGTACTCATCATACTGTCATGATCAAGGACGTCATTAGCCCAGATTATGTGCATCAGCTCCCAGGTTGTGGCATGCCCACGGCCTCTGGTAGACGAGGAAATCTCTATATCCACTTTAACATCAAGTTCCCTAAGTCAATTCCTCCAAATCAGAGAGAGCAGGTGAAAGCAGCACTAAGGGGACTGCCTTACTAAAAAACCGTTTTGCTATCCCAAATGCAGAATGTATTTCGAATACAAATAATTGTGTAAATAATGTAATTTTTTTTTATTTTAGTACCACCCATTCAACTTTTGCTTAGTATAACATCTAGTAGGCCATTACTCAATATGCAAGTGTACACTCCACGATGTCTCGAAATAGAAAGCCACCACCGTCAGCTGATCACGTTCTAAATGAGTTCTTGATAGACAAGGATGTTAGGAAAATTAACAATGCTATAGCGCTTTTTGAGCGGAGATTTTATGACAATCTCTACCCTGACTGGAATCCCAAGGATACACTGAGTGAGAGAGTACGTTTCTTAACTTTGAGTTCGAGCTCTATGAGTCGGCCAGCACGAGGCAACTCGTTAAAAAAAGTTGGCCTTTTCAACAACGTTTTTACGCCATCTGTCTATCCTGACCTGACCATTCCATTGAATGCATGTGCAGTTCTCTCGCCTCATCATTGCTGCCGATGCACTCAAACAAAAGGAGAAACTAGAACTTTTTTTGCTCTCTAGAGATATCATCGAGAACTAGAATAGCACGGTCGTAGTGCTGTCAGATGTCTCTATCCCATCGACACTCTCCTTATTTACAGCCCAAAAAGTAGTTGAAACGCAGTCTCATCCTCCCCACCGCATGACGCCGAGAGACCCTCATGCTTGTTTTGCTCCGGCAGACACACGTCACTCGCAAACCGCTCTCCTCTCGACTTGGCGTATTCGAGTTACCCGAGGGCAATATGCGTGTGTGTACCATTTCATGCGTTTGGAGAGTATTTGCACAGGAGTGATGATATCTGAGAAAGCAGTGAATTCAGCCAGAAAACGCATAAGTCGTCGGGATTGAAAGAGTTTGAGTCGCATGACAACGCGAATTGTATTCTCTATTACAAATAAAAGTCGGTAGCAATAGAGGGCGATGAAGTCTGTTTTGTGTATGAAAGTTGTGCTATTCCTGGCACCGCTCCTTTCCAAAGAAGCGAGCTGGTTCCACGTTGTTTTCACACCGACTGACGTGTGCGGGAGGGGCTTACCGCATACTTGGCTTGACAGGAAACAGAGACTATTCGCAATGCCGGCTTACTTCCCACTCTGCCCCCGGTGGCAGCGTGAACAATACGTTCCCACATCTCTGGAGGAGAAAGAATGCCTTCTATTCTCTTTTTGAGGAATGCATTAATTCGCCCCGCCGACTGTAAGACATGCGAGCTAACAACTTAGGTAGTTACGAGGCAGATCAACATTATTCTAAACTGAGAGATTTGGATCTTTAGATAATCTTTAACAAGAAAAGTAATTCTTAGTTTAGAAAAACACAGATCAGCGTGTTCATATTTTTACTCAATATAGCTCAGCATAAACACTCGATTATCTTTATTTGTTATAATGTGTCAAGGTCGTGTCTTCTCTGCTGGTATCAAGTGCCTGCTGTTTGAGAAATGGCCATTGTTGTTCTCAATTAGACTTTTACAGTTGCCGGAATGACTCATGAAAAAGATAACAAGGTGCTTGGGGCCATCAACAGCTTTATAGGAAAGGTAAAGGAAAAGACCGGGAAGGTCATGAGGAAATCTAGCTCAGAACTGCGGAACCGACACTCAGCAGACAAACTAGATAGACGCTCGTCCTCTTTTACCCCCAACGTGAAAGAAGATGAAGGCCTTGATGATGCGGGTATGTGGGTATAGGGGAGAGGTCTGCAGAAGAGGCCTCTAGGGGGGTCATCGTGAGGCGCAGACATGCGTAGCACAGAGGCGCGCACGGAGGTAGGGCGTAGTTGCGTAATGGTGGGATGTGTTGTCACGTTCGTCTAATTCAATTCCAACGCTTCTCGCGCGCGTGCATGCGAAACGCGAATTATGTTGCAGCAAACCGAGCAAATAGCAGAAATGAAAATATTCCTCAGACTCAACAACATGGGGCCGGAGGAAATGTACCACGAACCGATGAGGCGCAGGGAATGCAAGACAAAGATGTCATGAAGGATAGTGTACCAGGAGGGCAACAGCAAAATGCGGGCAATATGAGTACAAACCAGGGAGGTGCGTTTTGATACAGTTCGTTTCGTACCCTCCTCATGTGAGGTATAAGGATGACGCTTGAATAACACGAACACTTTGGTTTGTGACGAATGATATGTAGGCGCGATACCTCAGGATTCTGCGATTCAGCAAGGAAATGCAGCACAAGGCGCAGCTCAACGAGGCGCGAATGCCGCCCAAGGCGCCGCTCAACATGGTGCAGACACAGCCCAGGGTGCCGCCCAACATGGCGCAGACACGGCTCAGGGTGCTGCTCAACATGGTGTAGATACTGCTCAGGGTGCCGCTCAACATGGCGCAGATACTGCTCAGGGTGCTGCTCAACACGGCGTAGATACTGCTCAGGGCGCTGCTCAACATGGCGCAGATACTGCTCAGGGCGCTGCTCAACACGGTGCAAACGCTGCTCAGGGTGCCGCCCATCATGGCGCGAACGCTGCCCAGGGCGCGGTACAACAGGGCAAGGACCAAGCGCGGGAATCTGTGTCGGGAGCCGTTCATAACGCCCTTCACAGTTCCAACTCTGAAATAGCAGATGGCCGTAATATGTCAGCTCTAGACTATTCCAAGAAACTGGCCAAAAAGGCATACAGCACTATTGCCAAGTAGTGACTCTGTATATAAAATCTGGCTTTGTCCTTGGACCTTTGGGAAACGTTAAATAAATATTTGGTGTCGAGCTGAAGTTTCTTCTGCTTGTGTGCGCCACTAATGGCTGTGTGTCCTCAGCGACTGCAACCTCTCTGTGGGGTGCTTGTTTGAGTTGTGTGTCAGGATGCTGGGCCTGCTGTATGGGAGTTCTACACGTGATTCGGCGAAGCATGTGTTTCGACAGTCGGCGTTCTCCACATGCGGAAGTCGGTCATGTCGATACCGAAGCAGAGTTCGCCGCGGTACACGTGTTTGTCTAGGCGGAGGTACTTGAATATCAATGACACTTTTTAAACGGGGGCGCAAAGTTGAGCTCGGAATGATGGCCCCTCGACCTTATTACTCTGTCACAGCACTCAAAACGAACGGCCTTCCATGGAAGTCTTAATTAGCGTTCTTGACTGTTACACCATTTGAATCGGAACGATTGAAAAACTAGAATTTTTGTATATATCTCCGAGCTGAGAAGGATATTGTTTTTCACCGGCATTTCATCGAAGCCATGTCGACGGTCTGTCCTACCGATGGCTTTTGAGAGCAAGCGCGCAACGCGTACTTTTTTTTTAGCGTCAGCCATACGTTATGCCTGACTCCTCGGCCAGTTGGCATTTTTTACTGGAAGCACAAAAAAAAGAGCGTGCAGGCCTCAAACAATTTTTTTTGCTACATCTGATATAGCACTTCCCGATATCAGTGGCTCTCATTTCGTCGAGTTGGCGCGGGTGAAGATGAAATTTAGTGCTGGTGTGATTGCGGCCGAAACGAGTCAAATTGAAGAGAAGAACCGCGAACTTGCGAATCAAATACTAAGCTATAGCGAAAATCAGGGAGGGACTCGTCTTGAGGCTTTGAAGAGAGAAAACAAGACTCTGGAATATAAGATTAACGCAGGCGAAAGGGCTGGAAACATACTCGAGGCTGAAATACGCCAGCTACGCCGTGAGTGCCGTTCGAAAGAAAGGGCATTGCAGGCCCTTCTGACGGTGGTACTACACTTCGACAGTGAGCGGAAGCTGCTCGAAGAGGAATTGCAAAGAGAGAAAGAATGTCTTCCAGAATTACTGAACCTGTCCTTAGAAAAGATGGCGGAGATGATCTTCCGAGTGTTCTGAGTTTTGTACTAGTGTCTTAAAACCGTTTAGGGTGAAGAATCGATGTACGGGCAAATTGTATTTTTAGAAGCCAAAAATATCTCAACAACAAAACAAGCATGTCAGCTACCTTTTTTTGAGAGGGAGAAGGGAAATTATTGGTTGTATATTTTCGAACATCCCCGTGTATTCCTTGTCTGTAACTTTCCTTCACAGATCTCTTAATTATCCATGCTTAAATCATCATCACATACAAAGTACTAAAAAAGGTGATGTTAACTTTTTGGGTGGAGGGCCTATTTTTAGTTTTTTGTTTTTTATTTCTGCATGTGCCCTACGAGACGATTTAATTCAGTTGACAAATTTTGGTCTTATATTGCTTTTTTCCTTTTCGCTACTTGCTACTTTGCTTCCAGAATTTTTATGCTGACAGCTACGCCATCTGTATCACAGGATGGACTTGCAGCGCTGAATGCTGCTGCACTATCCAATTCCTCCCCCGATATAGTAGTACGTTTCAATGTTTCTTTCTACCAGTTTCACTTCTGAATTCGCACTGTTGCGCGTGTCGCTGCAAAACGCGCAGCTTCCGTCTCAAGCGGATCCAAGCGGTGCATTAGCCTATATATATGGTTTCTGATTGAGTTATTTGTATTTCTTGGTCCACTGATATGGCCAGGTTTCAAAGAATTCAGCCAGTTTTCTATAATGCGCACACATACCTATTGCTGACTTGTTGCTCAGAGTTAGCTAGGTACTTTGTCACCCCTATTCCTATATGCTAATTTTACCATTCTGCTATCCTCTTCAAGCAGGCTGATAAGATGGGTCTATCCAAGCGCAAAGTTTATGATCGCAACTTCCAAAAATCCGAGGTTATCAAGTACTTGGTACTCAAACAAAAACTTCAGCACATATCACTTCCCCTAATCATCAAAGGCACGAGAAAAACGTCTATTCAGAAAATCGCTCAACCATGCCCCAAAAAAATGTTGATTCCATTATTTGCTTTTTTCTCGTCTACCTCAGCTAACTTTCTTGATATCTTTGTTACCGAAAAACATGCGTAGATGGCCTGTTTCAAAAAGATACCAACCAGGGTACGCGGTGCGGCGAAACGAGTTCAATCTGCCCTTCCTGACATTCGCTCACTCTCTTACCTCCTTTCAGACTATCTTGTGTTTTTGTACAAGGCAAGCGTGCATGAGTACAACGAGGGGTTCGGGCCCAGCGTGGTAATCAAGCTTGACGGCGACGAAACCGTGTGGAAACGCAGTCGGAACAAATGGAACTCTTTCGACAAAATTAAGACGATTTCTGACTTACACACCAATAGCGAGGATATCGAAGTTATCTGGGACCATCTACACCTCAACTCGTTCTACATCACCGAGAGAATGTACTATTATCTTGACCATGAGAAGCACAAAGATAAACTTCAGACGCTTCGAGCTAAGCTCTACATTACGAGACTCCAACAAAGAACCGAGCGAACACTCTTACTCCAGTTCATCATGGAAAAAATACGAGATGACAAGATTAAAACAAAAAAACCAAACAAAATCTGCTTTAAAAAGCAAAATCTTTTGAAAACGCAATCCACCCCAGACGACTTGCAGCTACCTCATCCAGCCAAACTCCCCTCCACCTTTCAGCGTCAAAAATCATTTCTGAAACAACCTAAACAATCATGTACCGCTGCCCCTCCTCTTAACAGTAAAAAACGCAAACGAATGTCACTATCTTCAGGAAATACCCAAAATTCTGATCGCTCAAAACTCAATTCAGCCCAGCAAAACCCTCTCTATAGCTTCCCGGTATTTTCGCCTCCTAATCTCAACGCCATTCAATATAACAACAATAACTCCCAATCTAACAACTCACTCCTCGTCAGGCCACTGGCTCTTAAACCTCAAGCACATGGCTATTGGTCCGTCCAGTTCCCTGACTCTACGATTCAGACCGCAAGGCAATCCAATCACGGCTTCTACACCCAGCCACTGAGCTGCATTCACCAACAACCACAAACCAACAATGACCTTCCAAATATGAATCTATCCCTTTACCCTTTTTACAATTCTCAAATAACTCAGAAATGTCCCTTCAATTGTTCACCTAACTATGCCGTCACTTATCCCAGTGGCCTCCCAGAAGACAAAAATTATTCGAGAGCAACGAGTTACCCTGCCTCGTATCAATATCATCATTCCTCTAGTGACCGTGCTGAACTTAATCTCCCCTCTCCCAAACAGATTTCTCCTTTTATTGACCCTAGAATGACCCTGCACGATCCAAATCTATCAAGTCTGTCAACAAAGAACATACTGCAAATGTTCGATCAGGAAAGCAACACAATGCTCCCTATAGGCGCCCTCTATTTTCCTTCCTTCGACATCAATCAATCAATTCCAGTTCAATCGCTTCATCCTCTACCGCCAAAACAATGACAGAACCCTTACTGTCCCAATAGTGCCTGAAATACCAACAGTCGACCGCATCTATTGTCTCGTCTATTCACCTTTTCTTTTGAACTTGACATAAACTGCGTATTGAAAATGCTTCTGACCATTAAAATATTCGCAGGCGTGATCGCTGAATTTTAAAAATTCCTTTTATTCGCATTCGAGACCGAGCTTGTGCAAAAGCGGAGTCCTCACAAATCAATTTTTAAAATTGCTATAAACTCGCCTGAAGAAATAGAACACGTTTTTTTTTTCAGTCGACTCTTTGTTGATTTTCTAAATGGATACCGTGCTACACAAAAAAACTTCTGGCGCGTTGCCAATGGTGTTCACGAACAGAGCCGTTTTCAGCCGGCGGAAATGCATTGGCAGCTGAACAGCAGCACAGATAGGCCGTAAAAATGCAAATTTTTAGCCGTGTACGGAGACGGCGTTGAAAGCTGTCAGAGAATGCAAAATTTTTGCATCTGCATACAGAGCCACACTTCGATTTTACAGAGAACTTGCAGAATTCATATCGCTGTAATCATTTAAAACTATGATAGGGCTTATTGGTTATCGAACAGAAAATTAAATTTTGCGATTAAAGTCCAAAACCACATTAACCGCAAAATTTGGGACCCTTTGTTTTGTCAGGCTTTGCTAGGACAAAGCGCGAACAAATCAAAATGAAAGAAAGAGGTGCATAGTGTAGACACGCAAAACGATTATGCAATCATCTAACATTTTTCGCAGCAATTCAAAAAAACGGATAATAGACTATTTTCTAAACGTGCCGTTTTGTATAATTTAAATATTAGTTGCTAGTCATAGATATAACAAACGTTATGAATTCAATTCAGAATTTCTTTTGAAGGAGAGGTGATCGATCTCTAATGAAGACCTGCTCGTCGTAGCAGGCGGGCTAGGTTTTTTGAATTATGTCTCTGTTGACAAAAAAAGAGGCACTCAAACAAAAGCTAGTCAAAGACACAACCGCTTAGTTCAGCTTTGTACATACGGGCGCCGGCTTTTATGCCCAGTGCGCACTGAGAGGGAATTAAAAGTACAACAGATCCGGAAGAAAGCAAACCTAGTGAAAAACCATACGTTTTAAATAGTTAGAAAAAAAAGTTCAATTGTACTAGAGAGACTGCAGTCTATGTCACGCTGATGTGATCGTGTGGACGCATTTTCGCTATACGCTCTACTGACATCAATTCTTATGGCTAATCGAAACACATTGCATGGAACGGCTAGAAGGCTGGGACAGGGCATTCAATATGCGTCAAGCAGATTTATTTTGGGTGACAATATAGTCACATTGAGCAGCTTTTGGTTGTCAGACAGTGAGCCGAATCCAGACGGAGAACTGGTGAATTGCGTATACACGAGCAGGGGCTCAACGTCATGGGTACGTAGAGATGTAGATATGAAAAGAATTATACATTGGGGTTACCAAGTGAACAAATTCATATTTTTATTGCTAGTGTTGAATGACCTAGAAGGCATTCAGAGAGGGTATAAGTAATCACATAGTTGAAGAAAGACGCAACTAAAAATTTTCTTTTGCTCATTTCTCATATTTTTTTGATTGAAGGTACCTTCGACGAACGTTGTAATGTTTGAAGATGCTCAAAAAAATGTAGCAGAATATCACGATAATCAAACTGCTGAAAAAGAAGTGGGACCATCTCATGATCAATATGGAAAACTCAATTTTGCGCACGGGAGGGATTACCAATATGACGAAGAACATGTGGCCGCATATTTGAGAGAGTACAAACTTGCCGGAGACCCGCAATTTTATCAAAAAGAACTTGATATCAAAACGAGAAATAAGAAAATGGATAGTTTTTTCCACATCAAAAAGAAATTTCGTCCGTATTTTACAACAACAGTTTCGTTGATCAATATCATGTTATTGATATTTGAATTGATATATGGAAAAGGATTCGAGTCTCCCTCGATCAATCCCATGCTGGGTCCACCCACGATCGCATTACTAGAAATGGGTGGTAAATGGGCAGCCGGAATCATAGAGTTGTCTCAATGGTGGAGACTATTCGTTGCTGTTTACCTACACACGGGGTTAATACACTTAGCATTAAACTCAGCTGCATTCATTCCAGTCAGCTACACACTTGAAAGAAAATACGGGTCATTCAGAATACTCCCCATATACATTCTTTCCGGTGTAGCAGGAAATATAGTTTCCTGCATCTTTCTTCCAGATCAAATAACTGTCGGCGCATCAGGAGCCATATATGGCTACTATGGGATTCTCTTCGTCGATTTGTTCAAGAACTGGAAGAGAATTCCGCATCCTCGGAGATCTTTCCTCTACCTATTTGGAACTGTGGTTATTTCGTTTGCCTTCGGACTCGCTCCAGGATTTGACAATTTCTCGCACATAAGTGGGTTCCTCATCGGTATCATATCCGGTATCATTATACTACCTTCCCTACACATAGGTAGATGGAACATAAAATCGAGAATCATTCAAGTATTAACTGCACTACCCATCCTCATAGCGCTGTTCGTTGTCTTCACCCAACTACTCTACCGAGGTGTTCACGGCACAGAATGGTGCAATTGGTGCAGATACTTGTCATGCATGCCTATATTCAAATCATGCAGCTCTTTGTACTAGATACAATACATTTTTATACAAACAAAATGGCCTCTATACTGTCTCTTGTTTCATTTATTGAAACAATACAATTTATACACTTGGCTTGTGTCATATCGCACCGCTTTCTCCTCTATGACAAAAAAATATTTTTTCGTTTTCGTGCTGCGTTATATAAAACTATCATGCCCCTTATTGTCACCAAACACTCCCATTGATCTATGTTCATTCTCCACTGCTCTCATCACTGCTATGCCGGCCATCCAAGTCATTAACCTCCTGACATTTGTCTACCCATGCGGAGTAAACGTCTACCTCCCTGTGAACCTCTAATGTGCAAAAGAAGCCGGTCAGATACGTGCTCGCGAACCTCACCTCTGCGTACATTTTTTACCCTCTTTACATACTCAATGCGTGCGTACTCCATTTCACTTCACAAACTCGACACATCAGACTTCCAATGCCAGTGTCTTTATTTCTGTTTCAAATAGTCAGCAAAATAGACTATAGAGCGACTTCGTGCGAACACAAAAGCTAAAAAAAAATACACAACTTCGATTTCTTAGATTAAGAAGTTTCGTACATTGATACCTCAACTGTGTTCTCGTGATTACAGAACAAACACTTGAAAACTTTAGGGAGTTTTTTATCTCTCTTTACCACAATAATTTTTTGCTTTGATTTTCTTTTACCCATCCCTTCTACAAAATTTGTGTCGAAAACCTATTTGTTTTTTTTGTATTAAGGGTCGTGTATAAAATTAGAAAAAGGACGCCTGGGTTCTTCTTACCGAATACGATTCGAGTTTGAGTTCACAGTATTGAAGATAGATGGTATGGAGAGAAATTAGAGTCGAATAAACAGACCGTGATATTCTCAATTGCACCCGAATTAACAGAAATTATTTTTTATTCGCTAGAGAATTTTTTTATTATATTTATTTTCGCAATCTTGATATTCTTCTTGACATCTTATATCTATGATGCTCATTCTCTGCCACATTCTGAAAAATATTTTGGCTATCCAAATACTCCATATTATATTTATGGTCATAAGCATGTACAGCCAGAGAGAGAAATATATCCAAAATGCGGTGTATCCATCGTGAATTAGAAATTCGTCAGGTACAAAAATAATTGTCTTCATGATATGAAAAGGGTAGATGTAACATCGGGAGGTGAACCAAACAATTGAAAATAGTAAAAAGCATAGATCCTTCAATTTATACATTCCAATGTATTTGAGCGTTTTAGCACATTCCAAAAAAATATCGCCTACATCGTGTGTCAAAAATACCAGCATGCCTATTTTCCATTGCTGAAAGGTATAGCTGGAAGCGATCAATACAAGACTCAATATGTGGTGAAGGGCCATGATTGTACGATCTTTGTATGTTCTTCGACTGGAAGAAAATGTCAGTATAAACGAGAGCATATAATGCCATGACTGCACTGTGTAGAAGATCTTGAAACTAAGAGGACATGGTGGACGTATGGGCCTCCAACAGTGTTCAAAGTCCCAAAACCAATGCTCATGATAGCACAAGCACAGCCCGGCCACCGTAGCAATTGTGGAATATATTAGCACGTAGAGAGATTCTGCACATGCCAGAGCGTGTTTTTCAGCCGCTACGTGTGATTTCAACAGTCTCTTTGGAACATAAACAACATTTAAAAGGCAACAAAAAAACCAGTGTCAAGTGTACGGCTTGAGGGCTGATTTAATTTATGCAAAAAAGGAGAAATGATTTCGGATAACGTCATGACACATACTGGTAAAAATCTCAATATCAGGTTATACATGAGGACAATGTAGATTAGGGCCCCACTAACAAAGAGGGTTAGTTGTGGCAAATGTACTTTGCTGAGTGCGTCAATCCATTCTAGTTTGAAAGAGTGCCATTCTACGTAAAAGCGAGGCGCGCTTGGTATGTTCATGCTTTTACTTGGCAACATTCTATTCCCATTTGTAGAGGGGTCCTCCATGGTTCATATGTGTGCGTATGAAGGAGGAATTAATAATATTGTACTGTGAAATTCACACTGGAGAAAATAAAATAGCAGAATTCTTTGTAATTAGGTAATTTTGTTGTGGCTTGTCATAGTTCAGCATGCTATAGCCTTGTTGTCTGTCCATATTCTGTCCAGCTTCCATCATAGACAGCCACGTTTGGATTTCCGGCCAAATGGAATGCAAATGCCAAGACGCAGGCTGAGATACCAGAACCGCAGGTCGTCGCGATTGGATTGTTCAAATCAATACCGCGTAACTTGAATAATTCTAAGAGTTCTTGTTCACTCTTAAACGAGCCTTTGCCATCAAGCACCTCGCGGAGTTCCAGGTTCATGGAACCTGGAATATTTCCAGATCTCAAGTCTTGCCGAAATTCTTGTTCTTCCCCAGTAAATCTGGTGTGCGGACGCGCATCGATGAGCTGAAACTTGCCCTCGTCAATATTGCGAATGATCTCGTTTTTTGTTTTCAAAAGTTCGCGTCGAAAGGCTTGGGAAACAAAAAATGTTTTTTTTTTGACTTGGGTCTTATTTTTTTCGACTTCATATCCCGCTTGAATCCATGCCTGTAACCCACCATCCAGCAGGAACAACTTCTGATGGTTGGACATCGTTCGAAACATCCACCAAGCACGAGCAGATGCAAAGTAGTTTAACCCAACGTCATATAAAACGATCTCATCTTCGTTGCTAATGCCTAAATCCGATATTTGTCTTTCGAACTGATTGATTGTCGGCAACATGTGAGGAAGATTAGAGCTTTTGTCACATATTTGATCAACGTCAAAACGGCCTGCAGTGGGTATATGCTTTTCTAAAAAATCTGTATTTGCATTTCGACCTGCAGCAGGCATGTACCATGTGGCATCCAAAACGGAAACCTTATCGGATTTGCTCTTCAGTTTTTCATGCAAGTCCTTCGGACTGATTAAACACTCTATAAAGAGAAATGTCAGTTAACTTATCCCCAATCTATTCTATCACGGCCTTTATGTTGAGCATCCACGCTATTTCTCTAAACATCAATAATCTTTAGCCCTTCTTTGAGAGTATTACACATTTTAACTCGTCGTACGTTTTCGGATCGATTTGCCACTGTGAATGCTTGCAACATCTCTCCTTGACATGTTGGTATGTGTAATTTTATGTGCAGTCAGTCGCGACTTGGTATGCAGAAAATAACTACAATGTTGCAACATCTTCCTGTAACCCTTTAAAAACGAACGCTGTCCTCTACGCAATCTAAACCCAAAATAACAGTTAACTGTGATTTTTTTTGCAAACAATTCCTGTGAACTTTTTTTTCTATAAGGCCTTACTCATATTATTCTCCTGTATTTCATTGTTGCCTCCATCTGAGCCCACGTATGGCTCTTCCAGAACCTTTATGGCTCTTCACACGGTGTGTGCACCTCTGTCTACTAGACATAGCAAATTAGACAGCCGCTTTATTTTCATACAGCAATCTCAGCTTGTCTTTTACCGCCACCCTATGCGGGGACAAAAAGCCCTGTGTCAAAACTTTTCCTGAACCCCCCGCATGTCTGAATCTACACAGCGTTCACTCCATCCCTTCAAACTAAAAGTATAGCACGCCCCCTCTTATGCAGTATGTTAACTTGAGGATTCGATACCTTTCGTCGCCACTTCAGTTGGCCCCGGAATGCGTACATACAAACTTTCGCAAAATCGAGGCAAGGTTCGATAATGGAAAAGAGGCGCTAAAAGCTCTGCCTTTGTGTTTTCAACAGACTTTAGCTTCATCTCGACCATAAAGTCATTGATGTTATGTTTGTCTGGCTCGTTGCCAATGCGTGTGTGTTACTGTTTAAACCCAACGGCATGATTACCTTGTTTCGATCGAGAAAGGCAGCCCCACCTCCATGCGCTGTCTGTCAGTTGACAAACCAATTTTGCGCAGCTTTCCATCGCACCATCGACAAGGCGTGCCCATCCGTTGAATAGAGTTTTACCGAATTTTCAATAAAATGCCAATTCGCACACCCTAAAATTGAACTTCATCTTGGCATCGCAGCCAAATGGTGCCAGCTTTGCAGATCAGTTCCGCTTTGACAACAGGCACTCTTCAGAAAATTACTTGACAACATGACGTCCACCTTTTGGTGGGCAAGTGCAGCCTTTTATGTAGGCTGCAACACAATGATTCGGCTGTGAAAGCAATTGGACTACCGCTGAACGCAAGGGGCAAAGTGGATATTCTCAAAAGGGCATTGAGAATCGTCAGTTCACAAATGGGGCCCCTCTTTGAAGAACAGGGTACGTTTTGCTGCTGCGTCGCCGGAGAAGGGGGGGGGTGAACGCCAGGCAGATTGTAAGGTAGCAGACGAAGGGCACGAAAATGCGCGAAAGAGCGAAACATATCCAAAATCGTAGATTCTAGAGAACCCCGTTGGCCGTTTCGAAAAAATTTTAAATTCTTGATTTTTTAATGGAATGAAAAGCGCGTTAACTGTTGCCGAATCCGTAATACGCTGTGGAAAGAAGGCGGTTCAACTCACGGTCGCTGAAATACTCCACGCGCCGAACGAACGAACAAGCAATTCGCCAAGGATCGGGCGAGGGGGCATACAACGTGACATCGCGATTTCCTCCTTTTCCGAGAATGCGCGTTCTTGTACTTCTAAAAAGATGACAGGAGCAAGTGAAGTGCCACGTCGGCGCGCGTGTGACTCATTTTTATTGGGAGATACACCGAACGAGAGAGCACGCGCACCGCCGCGGAGGGGAGTCAAAAGGGCCGACGGAAAAAAGCTGTTCTGGGAGTTTACGGATCGTACTTCGTCAAATCTAGAGTGATGATTTTCGAGCTGTCTTCTGCCGAGCGGTCTATATACACGCCAATGAGCGCATCGGCATGCTCAAAGCAGCGATCTTTCAGTGAGATCACGATCAGCTGGAGGCGCTCGGACTGTGCCTTGAAGTACTGTGCCACAATCTTGACATTGGTATGGTCGAGAGCGGCGTCGACCTCGTCCAAGATAAAAAAAGGACTAGGGCGAAAGCTGTGAATGGCGAATAGAAGAGCCAGCGCAGCAACGCTTTTTTCGCCGCCGGACAAATCTCCGATGTCGTGGTACATTTTGTAAGGAGGTACGGCGGAAAAGCGTGTGGCATGCAGATAGGGCTCATCGTTGGAATCCAGCGTCAGATGGGCGATTCCAAATTGGTTGGTGAGCCCCTTATAGACCGTGTCGATCTGGGAACTTATGCAATGAAAGGCCTTCATGAAGCGTTCGTTTCTCTGTTCGCGCACTGTTTCGAATCGGCTAATCAAGTCGCGGACTTGAGCTTTGGCTTCTTCGAACGCCTGATCCATCTTCTCGATTCTTTTGTTGGCCTCTTCCAGGTGCTCGGTTGCCTTCATGTTGGGCGCGATTTTGTCTATCTGAACGCTCAAATTATGAAGCTGTTCTAAAAACAGAGCTTCTTGCTCGTCTCGCTGAGACAGGGTCTGAAGACTCATGAGCTTCTTGCTCAAATGAGGCGTAAAAGAGACCTCTATCCGATCTTCACTGGATAACGTATCTCTGGCGCTCTGGCTCTCCGTGTTGGTCGCCGAAGTCGTCAATTCGCCCATCGCTGCCGAACTGCCGCCGGAAATGTCAGGCAAATACTCAATGCCTCTAACTACGGGAAGTTCGACACCGTCTAAGATACTTGACTTGTAAATCTGGTGCCGCCTCTCCTTGTGCTGATAAATCGCGGCGTCCTTTGAGTCAACTCTCTTCGCCACTTGATTATATAACTTCTGACGAACCTCATAATCCCTATGCAACGACTTCAACTCATTTTCCAATTCGCTGGCCTGCCGCTGCAGCTCAGAATACTTTTGCCTCAAAGAGCTAACGTCCTGCAACTTGTTCAGCTGATCTTGAGCCATGTTGATCTCGCCTAGCGTCTTCGCACACAGTTCTTCATCCTCTTTCATTCGCCTCTCTAAATCTTGTATTCCCTGTCCCTCGTCGCGTTGCCTCTCGTATTCTATCAAATTGTTAATTCTAGAGCGCTGACTGGCAAATCGTAGCCTTGTCTCTGCTTGCTGCATCATCCGATGCTTCCGACTCTCGTCCCACTCGCGAATGTGGTCAACGCCCACCTTCTTGGAAAAGGCATCGAATAGCTCGTCCTCAATGCGGAGAATGGACGCCCTCATAGATTCAATCTTCCTTCTCCTCTCGTTCACAACTAAGCAAAGCTTCTCGTATTCCGGATGGAGCTGACTTATAGAACCCTCCAACATGCGAATGCTCTCCTCAAGCTTCTGCAGACGATTTTCCGTAAGCTCCTTCTCCAGTTGCAGCGACCTCAGTTTGGACTCTTGCTTGGACACTGTAGACTGTAAGTGTTGGTAACGCGCCGTGCTAATCGCCTGTGTAACCTCAGACAAAGACGATATCAGTTGGTCTCTCCTGCTCTTCATCTGCACCACCTCCTTCGAATCCCAACGATGCGCTCGAGCCTCCACGCCGGATATCCCTCCCGTCATCAACCCACTCTTCGTAATCATAGTCCCGTCACATGTCACCACCTTGTGTCTCTGCGGCTGCTCGAACGCCAACTTCCGAGCCAAATCCAACTCTGCGCACACCAACGTGTTCCCGCAAACGTACTCTACAGCACGTTGATATTGCGGCTCATAGTCTAATACGTCCACCATCGGCTTCACCTCTGGGTGCAATGTCCGAAGACGCTCGTCCACACGAACCGCCTTTATCCCATCCAACGGCAAAAACGTAGCTATCCCCACTCGCTGCTCCCTCATGTACTTAATGCACTCAATCGCCACCTTCTCACTCGAAACAACAATGGAGTCCATATTGCTTCCCAGCACCACCGTCAACGCAACCTTGTACTTCGGCGCGCTCGGATTAACCAAATCAAACACCCTCCCATACACGCCAGAAAACAAGCGCTGAAGTGTACTTAAGCACTCCTCCATCTGATTCCGACGATCCGCTTCCGATACGTCCACCCTCATCTCGCGCAGCTTATCCTGGACTTCCTTCAACTGATTCTCTAACTCCCTCTGTCGCTCACATGTAGCCATACTCTCTTGCTTCACCCTTTCCAATTCCCTCCTCATCGACTCCAACTCCCCAGCCGCCTCGTCCCCCAACCTGCACAACTGCTCCCTCTTCTGCACCAACGCGACTCGCTGCTCCTCCAGCACCCTGAGCCTGCCTCGACAATCCTCCATCTCCGCCTCATACTTCTGTGACAACAACGACTCATCCGCCTCCTGCAACCTTTCCTCGCGGCTAAGCAAATCACGCTCGGCCGCCGTCTTCAATTTGGCCTCATCCTTCACCCGATACCACTCCTCTAACTCGTCCTTAGATAAATTCACGTCCTTAGTAGATCGCTGAAGCCTCTCCTCTTGCTCATTGTATCTCTTCTCCTCCGCCTCCAACTCCTCCAACTCCTTCTCTAAACTCTCCACCTTCTCCTGGTGCCTCCTTTGTAAATCATAAAGCGCATTCAACTTCTGTCTGTTGCTCTCTTTTCGCCTGTCCAAGTGCTCCAGCTCCTTCTGCATCCGAATCACCGATAAACCATACTTCTCAATCTGTAACTTCTTGACGTCCATCTCACGCTTCACCTTAGCCAGCGCCTGCTGATTCTCAGCCAAGCTTTTTCGCTTCTTTTCTAACACCTTCTCTACCTTGTTCTGCTTCTCCCGAATCGACGCCAACTCGTCTCTCCCCTTCTGTCTCTCACGGCTCAGCAACTCTATATCCTTCCCTATGTAAAACAACTGAAACAACACCTGCTGCATCTGAAGCTGGCAATATCGATCCTTCAATTCGTTGTACACATCCGCCTCACGACACTGTTCCTTGTATTGCTTCTTTTCTGCCCTCATCCCTTTCTGCTTCTTAAAAATGAACTGCACGTTCTCCATCGCCTTGTCTCGGTCTATCGCAAGACGCTCGTACTCTGCTCGAAACTCATGAGAACCACTCACTTGTTCTATCAGCTCCGTCAGCTCCTTCGGTGATTTCTGCGCAATTCGCTCCACTCCACCCTACAAAGCGCAAACACATCAAACAATCAGCCACCCCTTATATGCATATTCATCAAAAACTAAACACAATACTACCTGAAAAACCAAAAAATTTTTTGCCTTGACGTTGATGTTAAGCTCGTTGAGGCAAGACTCGTACTCTTCCCATCGAACTATCAAGCCGTCAATACTGTATTCACTCCCGCCACTGTCCAATATGCTTCTCTGAAACGTAATCTTCTTGTCACCCGTTCGAACAAGAACGAGTTTAACATAGCCTCTAACGCGCCTCGCATTTCCCCCTTCCTCTGGAAACTTATATACAAGATCCAGCAGCTGTGTACCTCTGAGCGTAGACGTGTGGACGCCAAACACAAAGCTAATGGCATCCATCAAATTAGACTTACCTGGTAACACAAAAAATCAGCAAAAAGCCAGCGTTGATTGATACGTTTGACACGAGAATCGGAAAATGGCTCATTGAACTTCTCCCCTCCCCTTCATACCTGCACCATTGGCGCCTATTATAGCTGTAAACTCTTTGAATGGCCCGACCAGCTGATGTCCCTTGTAGCTCTTAAAGTTTTCAATTTCTAGATGCTCAATGTAATCCATGCTATCAAAAATTGCCAGGCGCTCCAAAAAATGGTTGTTGTTGATAGCACAAATATGGCCCCTCTTAGTCTGAATCGTGACAAAATTAGCATATAAAATAGATGAGAAACTACATTCGCAAGTAAAAATCTAACAGAATATTGTCAAATTCAAAATTTTAAATTCTAGAAGCATCTCGAATATATTTATTTTCGACAAATTTAAATACATTAGAATTTGCTTCTAATTCATCAATTGACATTGTAATACATCGGTTGATAAATGGTTCCGCTCGTACTGGGTTGAGTTATTGTGTAAACAGTCTGCGTCTGTGGGACAGGAATGGTCGTAGCATAGGTGGTAGTCGTAGTTGTAGTAACCGGTTGAAACGGCATGGATACCCTAGAAGGCACCGGCACAGTGTATACCGCTGGAGGATAGTAGTTATAAACTTGAGCCGGCTGTGTATATACCACCGGAGTAGTTTGAAGTGGCATTATATATGCTTTTGTATTTGCTGTAGGGGTTTGATATACCCGCGTATATGTGTTTTCTTCACTGCGCATCTGAATTGGGTATGCACTGAGGCTAGAATTATCACTACGAAGCTGAGTCAATGCTTCTGTGGTATCCTCTTGTTTGACAATTTCTTCATTTTCTTGGTCATGATTACACCCCTTATACTCATCAATAGCCTTATTTATCTCATTGTACCAATCATTTATGGTTGTTAAAGGATTGGGGCCTTGTTTTATGTATTAGCAAAGCTAAAATTAAATTCTCCATTGTGTTTAATGTACGTACCTTCATCACGTAAAAGCCACTCCTTCTGAGATAGCCAAGACCCTACTATCAAGCCGCTCCCATCATGAATGCGGGCATAACAGTAATTGAGAGATATAGTACCCCTTCTTGTTCCTTTCTAAATGAAAAATATCAGAATTAAAATTTCATGCACATTACACATTATAATGTTCCAAAACATTATTACGCAACTATTAACCTCCTCACATTATTTATTAATATGTATACCGCGAGCTTTTCTGTCCTAGACATACCGGATGGTCATACCAATCTAAATATCTATTTGTGAGGACAAAAAACCTAACCTTATACTTTTTAACTATGACACTTTTAAAATTGCGCTTTTTAAAGTAACCCTCTTTAATAATAATGTCCTTATCAGAAGTATATGACATTCTACAGAACTAACAATGACTGGTTCTACATTATATCACAAATAAATAATAGCCTAAATATAATAAAAACTTTCTGGATTTATGTAGAAAAGTCAAGCTCTACTAACGTTTTTATCAGTTAAATCTGTCCTATATGCACAACTGCTGCAACAGAATATTCGCAAACACGCTGGCAATTAAAATTTTAAGACCTCCATATGTGAAGCCACCAGCCACAGATGATGCTACTAATGTAGTGCCTGTAGTACCTGTAGTAGTTGTAATGCCTTGGGCACTATTACTTTTTACCGGATCATCAGTATTCGCACTTGTTATTGGAGTGTTAGCATCTACAGAGTTCGAAAGAACTATTCCGTTCTGTGAAGTAGAAGGGGTTGCAGTTGTAGGTATTTTAGAATTGCCAGGACTATAGTTCGTATTATTTCCACTTGTGCTGTTGTTTGAAAAAGCAGACATGCTACCATTTTTAACGTTGCTATCACTACTGTATGGGGAAGCAGGGTTTTTACCATATGTATTATTGCTATTACCTGAGGAATTAGATGTGACAACGCTATTGCCTGCATTATTATTAGCACTATTGGGATTTGTTTCAATATTAGATTCAAAGATGGACATTGGCTTCCCCACTTCAACTCCTATTTTCTCGAGTCCAGTAGAACTAGGGCGAACTAACACTGGATTCATGTGTGAAGAGCCTCTTAACAACGTTATGTATTGCGAGTATAAATTGTTGTCCCTGAACAATCTGCTAACACTTTCGGAAGGATCAATGACGGAATCATCATTCTCAGCACTCCGCGTTACATTAACAACAATACGAGTGAGGCTAGATGATTGTTTTGCTGTGTGCAAGTTTATGTGATTCTCTCCAATACCCATGATAATAGATGTGGAGGACAGGATACGTGCTAATACCTGTTGATCAACATTCAAAGGATGTGAGAGATCGATGTAAATGCAAATCCAATCTTTCCTACATCGATTGGAATTTTCATCAACTAAAACTTGATAGCCATTAAGCTGCCAGTAATAGCTTTTTTGTGAAGACCTGACATGGAAAGCCGATACAGGGTAAGGGAAAGACCTACCAGAGGAAAATATGACTGTTTGGCTTCGAGCCTATAATTGGGGTAAGTAAAGATATAAAAAAATTCTAGTTTTAATTACAATAACACATACCTCAGGCTCAGGGGTAAATTGGTTGTATTTTCCCGTTTGCACCATTACTTCGTTGGGGTTGGGATTATTATATCCGAAGTAGGCAACAGTTGTTCCATCTGCTTCAAAATCAACACATTCTAAAATTGGCACCAAACCTCCAAATGGATGCGGATTTTTGGCTTCAAATAGTATTTAAATGCGTTTGTTAGTCACCAAATTATAAGCTTCGTCAAAAGAGTTTAATGTAATATGTCTTACGATCTAGTACTGGTACTTGTTGTTTAACTTGGCTATCGCTTCCAGGACCTGGGTCAGGTTAAATAAGAAAATTAGGGATAAGCTATTTAACATCAGAAACATTCAAGGTCATACGTTCTGGCTGGCTAGAATTTTGCTGTACAGTAGTATTACTCGGTTGTTGGGGTAAGTTAGCTGAACTTGTGGGTTGGGTTGCACTGGTAGCAGATGCATTGTCTGAAACAACAGGTAGACTAGACACTCCAGCATTGTCCGCGGCCGCTATAACATATTTGGTTATATAAGCCAGAATGAGCATGCACGTAAATAACTTGGATGTACTAGACTTCATTTTGTGATCCTTGAAGAGAAACAGGGCAATTATTACCAGACATTAGATTGTTAGTTGTCAGATTTATTCATAGGACAGGTGGTAAACTGTCTTTATTGTCGAATACAATAATAAATAAGAGAAAATATACTAACAACATGACGTACCAAAACTAAACGAACTGGATTGCTCTGCACCTCTATATGAATGCTTCAGAGTTACAGATTAATATGAGTTGAACAAGGTTTTTTTTTGTTATATGTAGTAGAATTTGACTGTTAACTAAATTTACAATTCTACAGATTTGATATTAAGCTGTACTTCGCAAAAACAATTTGCTATTTTGTCCTCAATTGATCTATGATTATACCTAAAATGCTTAAGATTTTTGTAGAGATGTGAGTAAAGATTTTTACCTTAGTATGAACTAAGAACACAATTTTATGCGCTTAGAAAACACAAGTTAGAAACAAATCTTAAATAATTATTTGGTACAACGTTGAGGGAAATTTGTGTTAAACATTGTATTCGTTTATGATTTGTTTTGTGTAAGTACAAACTTCTGTCAGGTCTATTGAACTCTGAACATCTGGGGTTAGTTGACATCGTCTTCCAAATAATCTTTGATTTGGAGAGGAGTTAATGATGTAAAAATTCGGTCTTCACGTATAACAGCAACTTCTACGTTTTGCTTTGTAATCTGACCATCAAACCCTTCTTTCAAAGTTAACAGTGCTCTGTGGATAGCCTCTTCAACCTCAATGTCCTCATGGTACCTCTTCTCAAGAAACCCCTTAGCTTGAACCATTCCTTTTCCAATGGCAGATGCTTTCCATGGAAAATATGATCCAGAGGGATCAACCTGGTACAGCTGTGGTCCCAGATCATCCCAGCCAGCAAACATTATGGAAACCCCAAAGGGCCTTACTCCGCTATTTTTGTAACCAACTCAAGGTAAATAGGAGTAAAACTCAGGTTAATGAGACTAACTAAAAAGTTTATTTATCATGGCCGGTAGCTTAATACGTACCCCGTTTGTGTATATTCCTGCATAATAGCAGCTACTTCCCTGACAAGACCAATAACTGAAATAGGCTCTTTGTGAAATCGATAGTAAATCTGTGCCTTCTTACGAGCTTTTCGAACTAAAACGCGAAAGTCTGGGCCCATGCCTGAATAGACCATTCCGATGTTATCTGTTACACTTTCTATCTTTTGAACACTGTCTTCGATTATTAGCTGATGGAGCTTTTTTTCGCAAGCAATAACGACACCATCCTTGGCTTAAAATCGAAGTGAGTTATATTTGCATACTGTTGCAAACATTAGGATAAAAGCAAATCTAAACATCTCTTTGTGAGGCTTGTTCTAAAATATTACCTTTTATGCCTAAGGAAGTAGCCCCTTGTGCGACGGCCTGTAAAGCATATTCGATCTGAACCAACTTTCCAGAAGGAGAGAAGGTAGTCAGAGAAAATGAATAAGCAGCATCATTCATTTTAAATGTTATAAGAAAAAATAAACAAAGATGCAATACTAACTGACTTGACAAAAATATAAGGCTATTTCAAATAAGAATATTTTAAATGCAATTGAAATATTAGCCCTAAAGGCACGTATACAGTACAAAGAAAGAGTTCAGTTAAAATGTGCCCCGAATTAACTTTAGTGGACTCAGTAAATAAGCACTCAATTATATGATTCTATTTTAAAACCAAACAGCACTTCCGTATTTTTGGAAAAGCTATTGATTCGGATTGTGGGGCTATAGGTATTGGCTGTGGGTAGAAGTAGAAGACCGGATAATTATAATATGACTTCTTACTTGAGTTAAGACAGTCCGGACTAGCAAATTTCTAGCGCAAAATGCATTCAAAATTTTAATGGCAGAAGTGATATGCCAAAATGTAACTATCATCCTTGTTTACGATCAATATTCAAGAACTTTTATAATTATTGTAAGCGGCTGACTTTGCTTGAGATGTGCTACCATATCCCAGCTTCCAGAAGAAAACTGAATACTAGCGTGCATTCAATAGGATTACACGGTTGAAAATACATTTTTTGGAAACAGGCATAATAAATTCTTTCGCTTCGTACAAGGCTATATTAGGATGTTCTGATCAATTTTTCTCTACACTATATATAAATAATGTCAAAAAGAATTCACGATACACCTCAGTTTAAACAACAGGCAGTGTAGTCGGTCAACAGAAGGTGGGCTCGTAAGAGGTGATCCCTAATGTCAAGAATGTCAAAATTTATCATATTCAACAACGACCATTTCGTTCCTTATCTAGTCTGTATTTCGTGAATATTTGTCTAAAATTCCCAAAAATCTGTTGGTCCTAAAGTACTATAGCGGCAAATAAGTTATCGAGAAGAAGTACACATGACATTGCTCGAATTTCTCAAACAACTCAATTTTATATCAATAAAACTTTCTATATAAAACTCGTCGTATGCCCTATTAGGCAGTTCATATTTCTATTGCCTAATCATCTAGCTCGACAATAAGAGTGTAAAATCGTAGTTAAACAGCTTCACAGATTGAATAGCTCAGATTGGTTAGCTAAAATGAGTGGTTTAAGTCTAAAAGAACGCCTGCACGACACGTTCATTAAAGCAAGCAACACCGTCTCTAAGACTTCGAATACGTCTACCTTTTTGACGACTGGGAAATTAACACCTGAAGAGGTAAACCCTTGTGCAGAACACAATACGCAAGCAAAATACTCTCTACACACTTAACATCTGTTTTGCCAGCGAAGAAATAAAATGAATGCTCACCAAATCCTAGTTCGTAACAGCAGGTGACCTGTTGGTTCATAAGTGTGGTAGTTGGAGTTGGTACGTGTATACGACGCACACCCTATCACACAAATTTGCGGTTTGCATTATGTGTAAGGATAACTACGAATTCATTTTCTTACAATATTGGAAACGATAAAATTAGGTCTGGATGTGACCCTAATAGGGCAGTTAAGTATTTACCTCCCGACAAGCAGTTTTTATTAACATCAAATGGTATGTCTATTCACAGTACGCAATATATGTATGCGCGGTGTTCTTATGGCCTGAAATCGAACACATCGCGCTTTCTCCTTTTAATCAGTAAACTTATCTCTGCTGTTCAAATTCGAAACTCGCGGCTTCTTCTCCCTTACTTTCGGAAAATATGCAGTAACGTGCAATCCAACTTCGAAGTCTAAGCATAATCCTGTTGTTGTTGAAGACAACTGGACCGTACTTATCCCTGATGAACCTTTAGAAGAAGAGATTGAAGTACCTGCTGAAAGCTTGTACAATGAAGGAAATGACACAGGTGAAGATGACGAAGTCCTGGATGCCGAAACATTCAGTGGTGAAAACAATCTATTTGATGACGTGGACCTGGTTGTTCCTATTGAAGAATCACAAAAAACCAGAAGCTACACCGTTACTATTTGCTATAATCAATATTATCAAGTACCTCATGTCTGGCTTTTTGGCTACGATGAGAATGGGCAGCCTTTGGCGCCAAAGCAGATTTATGAGGACATTTCTGAAGATTATCGAGGACAGACTGTCACAATCAAACCACATCCACATTTGGGCCTGCCCTATGCCTCTATTCATCCATGTAAGCACGCTAGCCTTATGAAGAAGATTATCGAGGCCATGAAACATATGGGGAAAGAACCCAAAATTGACCTTTACTTGTTTATCTTTCTCAAATTTTTGTCTGCTGTCACTCCCAACATCGAATACGATAACACGTTTGATACCAATATTGCGTTGTATCCTGAAATACTAGAGTAATCAAAAAATGCTGTCTATTACGTTCAGCTCAGCTCCCCCTAAATCGGCAGCTATCACTCTAGACTCCGGGGCCATGTATACACGACCGATGAAGTGACTTAAATCTGTCTGGTTCAGAGTAAGATGTACGATATACTAGAGTAGGTCATGTGGTTGGCATGTTTACATTATTGGCGTATGCTGAATATGCGTTGACTCAATGTTGTTGGAATCAGATGCTTCACAATATAAAGCTGCCATCAATTACGTAACAAAAGACTAAGGCCGTCAGATTTTGGTACGCCTTATATTTTGTAAAAGCCCGTAAACATTTAGGTGTTTTTCAGAACGTCTCATATATTGATGTTTTTACGAAAATTAATGCGACTATTAGACTCAAGTTTTTGCCATATTATTTTACAATATCGAAAAAATTTTTTGGCTGGTCGTTTAGTTCGCATCTCCTTTGCTTATTCAAAGAATAAAATGCAGTTTTATAAAACACAGGTTTGGACGTGTGGATGGCATTTCTCAATTTGCACGGTCTGTCTTTTCAGTACGTTTTAAGTAGATTAGCGGTTTACATTCCTTGGTCTATGAATATTAATTGGACCACTGTAATGGCACGGATCATTTTGCAAAAATTCAGATTGACCTGAGCAATGGGTTTCATATATAAAGGTGCTACTTTATTATTCGCATGTATGCCGACTTGAATTTGGAAAAAGGTGTACGCCTTGCAGGGTTATATAATTCAGTCCCCCGAGTTCTAACGACATGAAGGGAAATGTACGTATCTGCCTTATCTGGCTTTGAGAAGCATGGGAGAGGAGCAGACGATAAAGGTAATTGCGTATTTAAGGAACACTTGATTCTAATAGAAATCTGTTACGTCTGGAACCAGCACATTCAAAAAAATAATGCATAACTAGAGTAGGAGAAAAGACCTGAAAGATACAAAACGATGTTTCCCTTGATGATTTGAATTTTTAGCTGGAGTATTTCAAACCATTTCTTGATTGCGAATCTAAAAGTTGAAGGGTCTAAAAAATTTATGTTTGATGACATTCAAAAATAAGTCTGAGATTTAGGCTTGCAATGCTGATGATTTTGAATTGTGTTTGACGTACACTCTGCTTGGATCCCATTTAAGGCATGTCGTACGGTGTCCGCAAATTTTACCGATATAGGAATACCCAGATCGAAGGCAATTGACCTGACTAAGTTTGATGCTTTGAATGCATACAAAAGTTCCCTAGGGATGGATTCAAGAAGTTGGTTAGTAGATTTAAATCCTTGGTCGAAGGAATTACCGAACACATTCCGTAATTTTTCGAGATCTTTCTGGCTAAACTTCGTTCCGTTGAGTCTTATGTCAGACCTAAAGATATTAATTTCGTTAATAAGGCAGCTTTTTTAAATGAAAAACATAACAAAGGTGGCTTACTTAATTCTTAAAAGCATCATAACTGCTAATAGTTCATGCAAATCTCCAGCTCCCAGCTGACGAGAGTAATATTGCGTGGCGGACTTGTCCTTTTTCAAAAGTGACTGGAGTAGATGGCAGTAGTTTAACCGAACATCTCGCGGGATTTCTTTATATAATCCGTGGTCTAGAACGATCAATTTCAATTTATCGTTTTCTTTGCATACCATCAAATTTCCAGGGTGAGGGTCCGCGTGTACGAATCCGTGTTGAAAGATCTGGATATTAACACACTCATTTATCAACGACACAATTTCAAACTTATTGTAATGGTTTTGATTTAGAGCCTCTATATCGTTAACTTTAATTCCATCCATGTATTCCATGACCAATATCTTTTTAGTTGAATACTCATCAAATACCTTAGGGATGTATATGTTGTTGTAATTTTTAAAATTGGCTTTAGCTCTTTTAGAATTGCTGGCTTCCCTGTAAAAGTCTAGAAGAATTATGAGAAAGATAATTCATTGAAAAACAACCTCGAACTTTAGCATTTTCGTACCGATTTCTTCGTAAACGTAATTCAGTTGCGGAAGTATCCAAGTAAGTGAGAAATTTGGAAATACCGCAGCCATTAGGTGAACCAGGATACTGATCGTAAACAGGTCACCTCCAATCATATACTCAATGTAGGGATATTGGACTTTTACAGCGCACTTTGTTCCATTAAGAAGGACTGACTTATGCACTTGAGCTATAGAGGCCGATGCGACTGGTTCCTTTTCGAAGTACTGAAATCTAATTGAGTCCAGGTTAAATGAGTCAAAAGACACAGACTTTTAAAAAGATCATAAAAAGCTGACCACGATTCGTTCATTTTACACATTTTGTAGTGAAGCGAAAAAACGTACATTTGTCCTGGATTTTTTCGCAGTTCTTGTTGAAAGATGAATGCGATATCTTTGTACGGTCTGGGTTCTACTTTGTCCTGAAGCACTGAAAGTGCAGTTGTAATCTCTCGCGGTAATATTTGGTTCAAAGATGCAATGTGCTGTCCGACTTTGATGAAAGTAGCCTGATTTTTTTGGCAAAGCTGCAACAGGCGCTGACCCGTCTTTAAATTGACGAATGTACGCATTGTTTCATATTCATTAGTTCCCCGCTCCAAATATCTAAAGTGCCATTTGTAATCAAATGCGATCATCGCGACCTTGAGAATTTTTTTAGGTTAAAATGAGAAGGACAAAAAACTGCAAAATAGTCAAAAAGTAAGGCCACGTACGCAATAAGCAGCTCTCGCAAAGCGAACACAGTGCATGAGCAAAATTTCAGGCGGATATTCGGTATAGCTCGATACCGCTGGTTGCAAAATAATATTTATGAGTTATGTGTACAATTGCTGCGACTGTAAAAATGCAGAGGTTTAGACAGTACCGCCTAGCGAAACTGCACAAATTCCAGATAAAATGCTAGTATTCCTTCCCCATCTAAAAGTTCAAGGTCGGATTTGCGTGGTCAGTATGAAATTTTTTCTTTGATACGTTGAGACTGTATAAGCTTTCGATACCTGACCAACAGCTTCGTGTATTTGGCGATCTGCTTACTACAAACGCCATGCGCAAGCAACCTGGGCATTGCCGGTACACCTACTATCCAGGCGCTTCAATTTTATATATCAGTGGTCTAAATGCACAATCTCATAAAAACGTTATTGACTGCACAAAAAAAAGCGTACGCGGAATTAGCTTTATATAAAGCTAAACAAATTGAATTGTTGATTTTTCAACGAATTTTATCTCTAAAATTATTGGTTGAACGAAATTCGAGAATAGAGCCTACTTAAATTTTGTTAACGGAAAGCCAATTAAAAATCTAGTTTTCTCACAAAAGTTATGTGAAATTTATATAAGTAATCAGATCCTCCTGGCACTAAATTTTTTAATACAGCGGGTTCAGACGTTGTTTGATGTGTAATTTTTTTTGACTATTCCGTTATAGCTTTGAATACAGATTTGCATAGTATGTGAGACTTTCCTATAGGCATCCTAAATATATACATATTATTTTGATAATGAAATTCAAGACCACGGAGAGTATTTCACTTGTAAAGAACACTTGCAATATTTATGATTTTCTACTGATGATTTATACAAGGCGAACAATCTATTATCATTACCCTCCAGCTCCAGAAATAATAGATAATGTGACCAGAAATATCTGCTCAACTCGAGGTTGCCACGCTTGTTGTTCATCTAGTTCCATGCACACTGTGCTAGCATCGTTTTGGCCACGTCCTTTTTTCTAATACTATTATTGTCTTCTTTTTTAAATTACTACAGAAGCAGAAAATATTTTGAGAACAGTAAGATTGGCGCCGAGATTTCTTAGGTGCAGTGCCCACATTTTTGTTTAGAATAACAACGAACTATTCCAGATTCGACTTTTCTCCTTTTCGTGTTACCTCCTCTCTTAGCTTGAGCACTCTTGCTAGCCAATCTTTGAAAATTTCATTATGTAGCTTACTTTTCGCAGACGCGAAAAAATCGTCTAGGTTGGCACTTTGGTCTCGTTCATAGACATAGGCCTGCAACGCCATTTCTAATTTGTCCACTTGTTTTACCAGTCTGGCCTCGACGGTTGAATCTTCCTCGTATTCTTGCCAGAGTTCTAGGAATTCCTTGGCAGCATGGCTCTGTTCTCCAAGAAAATGACTGAGACAAAAAGTCTGCATGGCCTCTAGCTCTAGCTCACGCTTTTCTTGCTCGCAGATATCGTCGTCAGGGGTAATGTCTCCAACGATAGCTTCTGCCATATCGTGGACAAGGGCCATTTTGATGCACTTTTCTTTATTTACGTGAGAAAACTCTGGCGAGTCGGAAATGACCACCCATAGTATGATAGACATCAAGTACATGTGATCACTTATGCTTTCTGGATCTGTAACCTGTCTTCTTACCCACCCCGTACGCTTGGTTTTCTATACGCGAAAGTAGAGAAAGTAAGAGTTATGCCGTCTGTGTGGGCGGCTTATGCACCTGTATGCATCTATATGTGTGGTACATATACAAGCAAGCGTATGCATGTGTGTGTATAACTAACAAAAACTGGAAGAGAGAATTGGCCTGCCCTGGATGAGCTTCAGCGGTTGTAAATAGAATCGGTAAATTACCTTTAATTGATAGCATAGAAGAAAAAAGTTAATGATCCCTTCTGAAGGCTGTGCCTGATCTCTATTGCCAAGGGGTATCGGTAGATATGTAGGATACATTTTCTGAGAGAAGAACTGAAGGAAAGTTAACAACAAAGCATATAAACACAACAAAAAAAATATTTCAAGAATCTATTGAATGAACAATTTTTTACATTGAAGCATAGGTGAGGAAGACATTCACTGAAGCTATGACGCGCCTTTCAAGGGAATCGAACGAAATTAATATTGAACTAGAATGTATTTCAACGGTTTTGCAATCTCTTCGCTAGAAGATGAGAAAATATTGACGAGCGTGCTTTCATGTTTTGCCAAGATATGTCGAACAGGTACGAAAGAGACGAGCTTTTGAAGGATCGAGACGGCTTTGAAGGCCATCGAATATCTCCGATAAGTGGTAGCAGCATAGTCCGGACTATCTGGTGATGGAGCTGGTGACCAATGCTGAGCATTACACAACGGAATGAGATATTCAATAATGTCTTTCTTGCATAGTGCTTGGGCCATGGGTAAGTTTACGCCATTCAGAGATATATAATAAGCTGCAAAAATAGCCCATTCCGAGAGTTGGTCATCTTTTAGAGCGTATTGGACCAATTTTAATACTAAATTGACGACTTTTTCACATCCAGCAGAGAGCCACAGAGATCTTGAGTTGGAATTAAGTGCAAGTTTTGCAAGAATCTCGACGATCAAGAAGACGGTCTGCGCATTTTCGGTTGGTGAGAGGACAAGATCGATCAAATGAGGTAGGCATCCCGCAACATGTTTACCAAATTTAGACAGTTTGTTCATAATCGACGAGTTAGAATCACCAATGAGAATCGCACCACTGGTGTCTGTCGTGTCCGTTCCAGAGCCCAACATCAGCGTATGAGCAATGAGAGAAAGAACTTCTAGAAGACTGAATCTAATTTCTCGTAGCCTGTGCTTTAGATACTCCACACGATAAAGATTAGCTATTTCTGCCATTGTAAAATGACGGCCGTTATTCAACAATTTTTCATTATTCTCTGTACATTCTTGTTGGCTGGAACCATCCGCAGGCTCACTTACATATTCTCCGAAATCCAAAGTATACTCCAGGCTTATCATTTCGCAGATAACCGAAATAATACCAGGATGAGTGGACAGAATATTTTGGTTGTAGACAGCATGTGATAAATTTCTAAATATGGCGGCAATCCTGGTAAGATAAGATAGGTCATTGTCTTCGTCATCTTTCCCATCGTTGAACAGCGGGATACTGTCACTGCAATTTCTAGAATCCTGCAAGTTAAGATGCTCCTTGATGTGTGTGTAACAGTTTAACAGCCCTTCCATGACTGGTGGATACAAGGTGATATTGAATGTTGGATCCCAGGTTTTGATGGTCAGGATTTTCAACGCGGTATTGTATTCCGGCCCATATGGAGAGCGCATTATACGTTCAATACGGCGCATTAATAGACCTTCACATTGTCTGGCCATAAGACGCCTAGATACCCTTGGAATAGGGGTTTTTGTATAATCTTGTATTGCAAATTTTTGTTCAGGTGGCTCGAGTTCGTAACGCCAAGTCATAGGTTGTCCTCGGCTAGGACGCGCAGTACAGGTTTCCATTAATTTTCTAGGACTTTTTGGTGCGTAGCAATATTGATTAGAATGTGAGTCTCGGCTGGTATCACCGTCGCTGTCCGATGACGTTTTGTGGATACTGTCCATGCTGTTAGTTCGGTCTGTTTTATCTACTCCTGTATTTTCGTTACAAAAAACCTCGTCACCTGCTTTTTTCAACCATCCAACTTCATCCATCTCTGGTCCCTGAGGAAAATACCAAAATCGTACCAGGCATATAAAGTTTGTATGACCAAATTTTATTTTTAGTCCGCTCATGCGGATACTCGCTTCATCTGTCCCAGCAACACATAATTGGAAGTCACATCGAGTGAATCGTATATGACTGAGAATCCTATTGTGTTTCTATTTGACGCGGGTTATTCCCGCTATCACCTCTCTTTTTTTAGACAGGCTTTTCTAGCGCCTTCTGCATCACGGTGTACATAATATTCGATTAGGGAGCATTTGGAACCCATTCGGAAAGCACCTGTTTGATCTGTATTTGACGCTGAAGCGATCTGCAGGGCGCTTTATAAAAAGTGTCTCATTAAAACTGGGGACAAACCCTGAGCCGTTTACGAGTCATGTGTGTGTGTTCAGCATGTGGATTCTGGTGCTTGCTGCAATACGCTCTCTATGAGTATTGCAATATACCTAGAATTTAGGGTGAAAACGGCGAATTTACAATGCATCGCGGCTTCTCTGCACAACACTGTGGATGGTAGCGTCGATTTCGGATTTTTGTTACAGTAGTTGTCAGATCTAATGGTTAAACTCCCTATCTTTCAAGAGGCAAAAATGTCCAAATTATGAGGCTGTTGGACGTTCCCCTATCGCTGCCCCCTTTAAATAGCCCAGGAAAATTGCGTGTCATAAGACAGATAACTAACTGAAGAGGGAGAAACCATTGCTGAAATCGCCTTGGACATGTGGACATCACCAGAATGTCGAGAATCTGAAGCAGACGTATTCAACGTTGTTACGAGTGCCAAAAGGATTCTAGACGACTCACAGACCCCGGATTTCCAGAATACCACAGGACAACAAGACTGAGTGAAGGGCGCATATGTGAGAGCTATTTCTTACGCGCTTTCTAAAACGAAGGCACCTCTTAGAGGATCTCAGATGACATATTGATTAGCTGTGATGTGAGATTCTGGAGAAGACCAACACGGTTGGAGGGTAATCTTGTGGTGTTTGCAAAAAAGAGGGTAGGTTACAACTTCATTGACTTTCTTTTTTGCACATAAGATGAGGATTACTTTGAAGAAACTCGATCAATTCGAGTACAAAAAACCTTCCAAAAAGTGATGGTCGAGAAAGTGTAGAAATTTAGTTGTTTTTTAATCGAGGATCTGATATGCAACGAACGGAGGGCCATATGACAAAGACAGTATTATTGTCATATTGAATCAAAGATTCTGATATTTTTTTCAAAAAAAAAAAAAAGCGATTTAAGGTTTATTCAAAATCTCTCACTTCACTAGTGATTGAGTACGTATTTACTACCTTATTGATATGTGAGCCCCCGAGTGTGTTTTTTTTAGTAGTACAACCAAAATTCCTTTGTCAAGTATTCTGCTCGTTCAGCATTGAACCTCACCTCTCGTCTATATATCCGATAATGTTCTCTTAGTCGGATCTGTTTCATCTACTCATTGGCTACATTTTTTGCATCGCCGATACCACGCTTCCCCCTTCTCTATTGGTCTTTGTTCAGACGAGCCTTTGCATGGTCACTGATCTTGATTTTTTTTTTGCGACTAACATTTTATAATACACATTTTTTACGATCTAGTTAGTCAACGGTACCATGTCCTCCAAGTACGTTCTATATGTCCGAAGTGGATATATCTCCATTTCGTGCTTAAGAGGGTTTACTTACAGTCACTTCATTTACGCATGAATAGCGCAGTAACCATAGATGTGGATCCCTTGGTTAAGTATGTTGTCTTCTGAAAGGTTCTTGCAAAAAAAAAAACTATTGGCATGTCTGCTAATTTCCGCGACTCTTTTTACCTTCATGTAGGCCAGTACCTGAGACTTTGAAGAAAAAACTTATTTACCAGCGCCGTGCTAGCTATCAAAAGCCACTCTCCAAAACCGTAGGTATACTATCCTAGCTTTTGCGCCGTCTTTCTAGTGATTGCTGACAATTGTGTGTTTTCGGCTTATAGAACGATAAGGAAAAGCAAAAATTCATTTTCAAACGAGCTGAAGCATATGTAAAAGAGTACAGGAGGAGAAGACAAGAACTTAGCTATGCTCGTAAAAATGCCCTAAAAAAGGGCGAATTTTTCATTGAACCAGAAGCTAAGGTCGCCTTTGTTATACGTATCCGTGGTATTCTAAATGTACCACCGAAACCTCGTAAGGCACTACAACTTCTTCGCCTGCGCCGAATTAATAGCGGCGTGTTTGTTCGTCTGAACAAAGCAACTCTCCGAATGCTCCAGATCGTTGAGCCGTATATTACTTGGGGATATCCGAGCCTTAAATGCATCCGTGAGCTGGTCTATAAGCGTGGACATGCCTCGATCAATCACCAGCGTATCCCTATCACGAACAACGAGATGATAGAGCAACATTTGGGACAGCACGACATCATCTGTATTGAGGATCTAGTCTATCAACTCTATACATGTGGACCTCATTTCCGCGAAGTCACCCGCTTCCTCTGGCCCTTCAGTCTTCGCCCACCACGTGGCGGGTTCCTCCGTAAACTGAGACACTACACGGATGGTGGTGACTCTGGTAATCGCGAGGGTGCAATCAATCGCCTCGTTCGTGCCATGGTCTAGTCTGCCGTTTGTGTGTATGAACCGTCTATCTCAAGATTTAGAAAATAAAACGTACGCGCAAAGAAATACAAAATCGAAAGAATAAGCTCTTCGGGTTCCTTCACTTCTGAGAAGTAAAGAAGAGCGAGTTAACCCTATATCTCTCTTCTGAAGTTCGAATTCAAAAAAATTTTATGTTTGATTTTCTATTGTTTAAACACTAAACAAAAAGTCGCTCTTTCTAACTGGAAGTATCGGCAAATTCCGAAAGCCGGCCTCAATTGACCGTGCCACCGAGTGTTCTGTCTTATCACTGATAATTTTTCGCTTTACAATTACCGGCTGGTTATCACTATTAACCTGGTACCATTATCGGATTTCACACGCTGTAATAAATTTAAATGGTTCATATATTATTTACCAGAACGCGTGTTCTAGCCCTTATTTTAATATGTCACAAGCACGTTCATTTGCCTTGCATATACAATGTAGACACACTACTTTAGGAATATGCATTACGAAGCTAACTAATGTATAGTTCCTAGGAAGTGCATGTATCCCTCTATATCTCTATATACCTTCTATACAAAGAGTAAAGTATTTGTAATTTTTATTCTACTCTTCTACATTATTTTGTAAGTTTAACTTCTTCATTATTGGCAGTCGGCAATTGATTCATTGAATCCTACTGGCGCTTGCCTCATACATTATATTGCAAATGGAGCGCCCTACTACAGGCTCTGTTTGTAGTGCCGAGATTGACAGCTGCCAGGATTCCGTATCTTTACCTAACACTACAGCATGCAGTAAGAAAAAGCTGTGTACAAAGCATTTTTCAGATCAGGAATTCGCTTTACGCTTCAGGATTGATGACAAGATTGGGAGCGGTGGCTTTGGTTGTATCTACAAGGGTACGTTTTTTTAACAGTAAAGGGAAGAGCGTGGCGCGCACGTCGCCATTTTTTGTTCACATATTCGCTTTTTGGAAGTGTGTCATTAAACCGATTATTACGATCGGGAAAGAATATGGCCCTGTTTACTCACCCTACACCTTCGTTAAGCCTATGACTTTCAGGAGCGTAGAGATGTTGCCATAAAGATTGTACGTATACCTCAGATTCGAAGAAATCTGCTATATACACTACGAATGGCATTTTTAATCTGGGTCTACGTTGCGTCATCGACATTGAGTTAGGTTTCGGTCTGACAAGATAAGCAAACATGCATTCTTATTTTATATTGGCGGGATAGTGAATATTTGTTGATTTTTTTATATGTGTCGTTGATTTGTGTAAAATGTTATAAGGACAATGACTGTTTGCGTTGTTTCGTCCAGCGCGACTCTTTTTGTTGAGCGAGCATGTATTTACTTTTGAAATGGTTCTAGGAAAACCGGAATGGTAAGAGTTATCTGGACAGGGAAGTGGGATTTTATCGTGCCATACAGGATTACAATCGTACGTTTTGATATACGACATCGTTATGTCCGATTTTTGGATAGAGGCGTGTATATCTGACTTCATTGTTTGAACGTACTCATTGGAAGGCGGAATTTTGAAAACCAGTCCCAGATGTTACTTGTTTAGTACAAAAGGAGGTTCAAATTTTGCCGTTTTTGATTTAATGGGCCCATCTTTGGCCGACTTATTCCATACTTGTCGGCGGAAATTTTCTCTGAAGTGTGTGCTTATGCTCGCTGAGCAGCTTTTGACGATTTTGGAGAACATTCACAAGCTTGGATTTGTGCATGGAGACGTCAAGCCCGGAAATTTTGTAATGGGAACTGGTACTAATACGAACAGCGTATACGTGATTGATTTTGGTCTTTCTAATTTTTGGCGCAACAAGCGAGGTGAGCATATTCCTCTCAACTTTGGTAGGAATTTCAGAGGCACTTATCGGTATGCGTCTACGAATTCCCATCTCAACATCGAAACTTCGCGTCGTGACGATTTAGAAGCGTTGGCATATGTGCTTATCTACTTTTTGAAAGGTTCCTTGCCTTGGCAGAACTTAAAACTGAGTACCGACAAACGCAGAATTCTAATTGGCACCTTTAAGTCTAAAATAAGCATCGAGAAACTTACGAGTGGCATTCCAAGTGAATTCAGCTTTTTTTTGTCTTATGTCAAGAAACTGGGATTCTCGGAAGAACCGGACTATATCTATTGTCGCAATCTATTTCGAAGATGTTTGGAAAGACATGCATTCACATTTGACTATACTTACGACTGGCTCAGCTTGAAAGATATTCATACCTACAACCGACGTCGAAAGCGTTCGGAAGTGGCTGACCAGAATTTGAAAGTTAGTAAAACCTCGGCTTCTGCCTCGATCCAGCAGCAAAACAAAGTCAACGATCAGGTAGTCAATCGTCTCTGTCAGAGTGGCACTAATAGGAATTCACCGAGTCAACAGAACACATCTCCCTCCTTAATATCATCTGTTTTTCATAGTTTAAAGATTCACCGATGCAGTCAACCATCTAACGTTGCACCAACTCATGATAAGCAACTTCTCTGCAATAATGAAAGCGGTCCTATCATCTGTCCTAAAAAGGTCGACAATTCTAATCCCTCACCACCCACCTTTCACGTAGCCGAAAAGGTTGCCGACTGTTCCCAGGAAAAAGAACGAGCTGATGCTCTCATCGCCTTCTCTCTACCTTCTGTTTATCCATATCTAGTCCCTTCCGCTGTCCAAATTAATGGTAATAGCAATTTGTCACCAGTGTCACGACGGCACCTCTCGACATCAAGCCACATGCCCCCTCCACAGTTCCTATACCATGTCGTCGAACCATCGCCTTCTCGGCTCAGTATGCAAAACCTATCTATCCCCTCAGCGATGGGCTGTAACCTTCCGTCGGCCATTGTTAATTTAAACGAGGAGAACCGACCTTCACCAAATTCGTCCATTTCGTTCTATCCATTCTTCATCCACCCTACCCTACCAGTAGCCTTCGACACAAAAGCAGGCATCGGAACCTCCTTAATTACCTTCGCCAATAATACTAACGATCAAATGAACTGCAACTTTTATCATCTCTCTCCAACTATCCTCCCCACTTATGTAGATGAACCTCTGGAACACGGAATTGAAAGACAACAGCCTTTGATATCTAAACCTTGCAAACACCATCAGCTGATCGAGATCCACGATCCAAATCTACAAACATGAAATCCATAGCCCTTCATCGATAAGAATGGCAGTCAAGTGAAGAGAAAAATCAAGCACTCGACGAAAGAAAACAAGAAGTCATAAGGTTCTGCCGCACTGCAACGTGATCGTATTTTATTGTCTTCCTTTCTAATTAAAATTACGTGGAATAATGTGTATATAATTATAGATTGGCATTCTGGTTATGTATGCACGCTACCTTAAGCAACCTGCCCATCTTCTCCATCAATTCTTCTCTGTCAATAGGTCATACGTCGTATCGCGGCCTTTCATTCTCCCGCGAGCTGGCCAACCGCTGGAAACAAAAGGACCAGCAGAATATGTCTATCTAATATATATGTGTATATATAATATATATACATGCATTCCTTTTGTTTTCGTGTATTTGCTTAATTGGCCTCACGATTTTAAACCCGCCGAGCCTGTGCAGAGTTCACTTTGACACCCTCATTCTCTCTTCCTATCAGTCTTCATTTTAGCTGAGATTCGCCTATTTGTGCACCTCCATTCCGAGCTAGACTCTCATATCCCAAGGTGTCCAAAAGAGAAGGATGGATATAGTGCCACGGTGTTCCACATTTTTGAAAATCATCAAGCATAAATTAGCACTAATTTTGTAAATGTATGCTCACATGCATGTGTACACAATGCACACTTGTAATTTGAAGATATTCTCTGGCTCAAGGTAGAAAGTTAGTAATTTACAAGTGAGGTAATAGTTTCTTCAAGAGGAAATGTGAAAATCATGCCCTGTGAGACTTTGGGTGTGCACGAATGTCTCTGGACTACGGCTGATACAGTGAAGGGAGAACTTGGTCAACTGACATTTTCCGTTCATAACCTCAGCAAAAATGCCGACACCTTTTTCTATTTTGCACGTGCCGTTGCGTCGTACTAGGAAGCTTTCAGCATCTAGGTCGCTTACAATAATATCTATTTACGACACACGTTTCAAAAAAAACACCAGCGTAAGTAAGTAAAAATTGTGTTTTTGCGAAAAGACGCAAAATCAGCTATCGAACTGTATGATGCCATATGGTTAGAGATTATTGGATTTCATCTATTTGACTTGTTTAACTTTAGTTATTTCGAAACAAGTAAAATTCTGTTTTGAAGGTTTTTTTTCTTCGATCGAACTCAGCCAATATCCATACCTAAATCCAATTATTATTAGACGTGAACGGGAAACCCCGAATCCAATACGTCTTTAGGAAAGCAAGGTAGAATAAATCGTGTTCCAAAGAAAATTGTAATGTGCTCTCTATTCAAAGCATTTATCTCATGAATTAAATCAGAATTTGTATTTTATGATTCGACAGTAAAAACATTGAAAAAATAGGCCAGTATAGCAGTATAGAAGCAAAAATTCAAACATGATTTTTAAAATTTACACAGGGTCGTAAATGCACTGAATCCGCTAATTTTGCAAGTCCAAATAATTTTTCAAATTTACAATGTACTGTGGCTAGAACCTAAGTCACTTTGCTTATAACGAGTTAGCTTACTCTCCCAAAACTTCTTAATTTAGCTACAGCGCGCCAAGATATGTTAAAGGGAATCAGCAATATTAAACTCGTGGTAATCGGTGATGGAGCAGTCGGCAAAACTTGCCTGCTTATATCTTATGCCAACAATCGTTTTCCAGAAGACTACGTGCCTACAGTCTTGTACTGTTACTTTCTGGTTATCTATCCTTAAAATCATATGTTTCTCTGACTATACTCACATTCTTGTTTATACAGCGACAACTACGTAGTAAATCTATCTGCAGGAGAAAGTACCATAGAGCTTGGCCTTTGGGATACAGCAGGTACACAGATATCGTCCATTCTCAAACCACATTACCGCAGAAGAACAGAGGCATCTATATTTTGTCTTATTCTCAAGCTCTATTCTAACTTTTCTATGTGTTAATCTCTCGACGCGTTCAACAGGTCAAGAGGAATATGATCGTTTAAGACCTCTCAGTTATACGAACGCGGCTATATTTTTGATATGCTTTTCGGTTGTCAACGTTGTGTCTTACGAAAATGTCTTAGCCAAAGTACGTGGGTTTTTAGAAAAATAGTTAGATATCTAACAAAGAAAAAGAGCAGTTCCAGAGGCGTTAAATTTGACTAACACATTACATGTCTATGCGGCTCTTGTGTACTGACTTTTTTTTTTGCGGACAGTGGTATCCTGAGTACGTTTTATCCCAATTTCCTGATTTTTACATTATATTAACGACTTTTTTTGTGTACATGGTACTTTTTACATTATTTATATTAACGACTTTTTTTATGTGTACATGGTAGGCTGATCCATTTTTGTCCCAAGGTTCCCTATATTTTGCTTGGCACGAAAATCGACCTACGCCCCGGCAAGCCAGAAGACCAAGTTATATCTACCCAAAAGGTATGACCTCGGTCAGCAAGTGTTACATTGGGAGCTAGGACTGCGATTTTGTGTACTCTCCTAACCTATGATGTTTTGCTGATTAATCCATTTTTTCATTTACGTGTTTGTTATATCTGATGTGTTACTCAAAGGGAGAGGAATTGTCCAAGAAGATTAAAGCCGTTAAGTACCTAGAATGCTCCGCGAAGACTGAAGAAAATTTAAAAATGGTGTTTGATGAGGCGGTCAAATCGGTCATCTTTGCGAAGAAGAAGAACAAGCGCACATGTACTTTGCTATAACCATGATGACTTAACTGATTTAATGGGCCGGGTTTTCTGCTCTTAGTAGCCCTATCAAGCGTTCGACTTTAAATTTATATAGATAGATATTGTCTACAGTTGCTCTAGTCACTCTATTTTGCTATGGTGACGATTGCCACGCGATTGTAGCAAATGCGCTCTACTCAGAACTGAGTCAGTACAGTTTTGATTAAAAAGGTTTGCCCTGCAGTAAATGGCATAACAGCACAACTAGGATCTACTCTATTTTAGATATTAGTAAACGGTGAGTGGGTTTTTCTATTGTATGTTCCAGTACACATTGACCTGTGTGCATACATAGCATTTGCGTGAAAAAGTACCCGGCAGAGTCCGTGTACCCTCGTTCTATGTACTTTTTCCTTGTGTCAGTCCTTGTTTACGACCTCATCCTTCTGTTGAATCGCGTACCATACTAGAGAATGTGGCAAGGCTCCTCTCTAGATCGGTTTTGGTACAAATTGCTCATTTCTTTCTCGCGGATAGGCTAAGCCGTTCTTACCCTGTTAAATTTAGGAACTGATGTTATTGCTTAGAGGAAGCGATTCTCCGGCAGATTTGGAGAGAGTGTTCATTTTGGATGCCGAATTTCTGCTGATCGGGTATTAAAAGGCTCAGTCGCCACTTACGCCAAAAGGACTTTCGCATCCTGAAAGGTTTGATCTAGTCATTAGTCTTTTAAATATTAGTTGATGTTTAAGTATCAATAGGGCCTCTATTTATTGTCTTTGAAAGTCTCTGCTACTCTCAGAAAAATGAACATGCCGTATAAATACTGTTTGATGCGACAGAAGTTTTAAATTCGATTTGCAGAATTAGACTTTCGGAAAAGTTCTTTCAAAGCCGCTCTATATCAAACGCAAAGCTTATCAATTCTCAACACTTTGATTCACTCTGTGCTCTGTCTTGCAGGTTAGCAAGGTGAGTGTAGAGAGAACTTTGAAGTGGGTCTCATGCCAAACATTGAAGATTACCATATTCGTCGCACGCGCTTTAATCTCTATCAAAAACTACCCATATACCTCTCACTTTATCATAACTATTCAAGGGCTTCAATCTCTATTATATCACCTTCACATATAGACTCTATCATACTACCCTTGGGGCAGCAGTATATCAATCACCTTGTATTTTGATACGGATGTTAGTGAAATCAGATTTACTAAATCTCAGATGAATGATCGAGCTATAGGCATTGCCTTTACCTTAGCGAATTTCCATTCGTCCCTCCTTTTATTATTCAAGACGAACGGTCTTTTATGTGTTATCAATTGCCAACTTGGAAACTGTCCTGTATCAGCTCTGCTAGCTACAACCTAGGCATGTCAACCCCTAATTCGTAATGAATCCGATAAGAAATCTGGAACCCAGGTGTTCATCGAGACACACTAGGAACGATGGGCACTCCGCATCAAGTTCTGAATTTTTAGCTAGATTCTATTTTTACTATCTATTTTTGTATTGCAAAAATAACTTCTGTGTGTTAAAGCCTGCATTTTCCAGCTTGATGTTCATGCACTCGTTGAGTGAAAAGGGTGTGTCGTTCTAAAGATACATGGTCATTCTGTTCTTCATTGCATTATTGTGGCGATTTTTAGTGTTTTTTTTCTCTCTGATTTCAAGCTAAATTCCCTCGCTTCTTTTCTGGTATACTATGTCAAGAATTACAATCAGAAATAATGAGGACAACCTTTTGATGCCTATGGTGTCACCTTCTATAAGAAAATCGACAGATGCCTGAAAAATGCTCGAAATAAATGGCATTAGTTTGTTGCGTTTTGGCTGATTTTTGCAATGTTTTGTCATCTTTATCCAACATTGCAATATTTCGATGTGCTCGTTTGGCTTTTTAAAGCACGTGTTCTCGCCAATCTAAAATCCTTTTCATCTGCCATAACTTTCTGGTTGATTTAAAACTTGGACACTTAAGTGTACCATTTTTTTTGCAAGCTAATTTCTACTATTTTCAACATTTCGGTACACATGTCGACTTCCTGCATATCATTCTTGCTGTGATGGCCTTTTCTCTGAAACTCGGAGTCTTTAAAGATTTGCTTTGCCGCGACGCCTGGACAAGGTCAAAATTTGGAAATCTAAATTCCTTTTACAAGATCTTATTTATCGACACTCCTGCAGTTTCTTCAGCAATTTTTATTTTTTGCCTCTGCAATTGTCATTTGTAGCATTTTTAGACTAAAAAACAGTGCAGCTATATGCTGAAGGAATATTAAAACAATTTTTACAAAGATTTGTATCATCGATCTGCCCCCATACACTCTCTTATAAGATACCTATGGAGGTCGGCAGGATCCGATAGGGTTTTTTTTGTCTAACCCCCTCTGATGTAGAATGTGTAAAAAAATGTGTTCTTTTAAAATGTGTAAAAAAATATCTGGTCTGTCAAAAATTTTAGCAATTTCGCCAAACAGATTATACTAGCACATTTGCTAAATAGCTTTAGTACACTGAACATAAGCGTTCATTGCATAGTTATAATCATTTTTCTAACTGATTACAATAAAAAATTTTGATATATAATTGCCTTTTTAGGAATTCGGCGCACTAACATATATGGTTATGTCAGTCTCTATTATTACAATTCGTCTGTCTTGTACGAATATGTTATAGAATGTTTGTATTCAGCGTGTAACAAGCAGGAGATCATTTTACAGTTCCAGGACACAACAATCAGTGAAGTGTGTTACAATTGAACTAAAATATTCTTCTTCGCAGTTATCACAGCGCTTGAATATGTATATCGTCCTTTAACATGCCACGAATACGTGCCTTATATTGCTTTTCATTATTTCAAAAATCTGGTTTTTATGTTCATCCCTACTTTATAATTTTTTTCATTTTTGATTGTTGTCAATGCTTACGGTTCTGCTAGTATACACACCGCTATATGAAGGTAATTTTGTTTCTGTGTCTTTTGGTTCTTTTGTTATCTCAACTGGTGATAGCACGTAATGTTCAGACGGGTTTTTTCGCTGAACTTGTTGAAAGGTTTCCAAGGCTTATGGAACTCCCCGAAGATCCATACTTTCCAGATAGATATTGTCTGGCTCATGGCGTTGGATGGTAGGTTAGTTAGCATTGAACGCATTTTTGCTGTTGAGCTGACTCTCCTTACTTTTTAATTGGCGACGCTTAGTAGCCCAAATGCCGAAGTAAGAAGCTTGTACGGCCTGTTCTCACATGATGCTACAGGTTCCGAGTGGTACTTATAGCTATTTTTTTGAGTGTCTCTCTTTGACTAAAACTCTATATAATGTTTGGCAATATCGTCAAAAAAACTTAAGCATCATCCACAATATTGATTTAGATGGAGAACTTCCGTATAGTATTAATAGATTGTACTTGGCTGAGAAAATGTAAAATTTAAGACCTTTATTCTGCTATTCTAAAGCATAAAATACTTACTAATGGCGATTATGCTTGATGAATTGTGCCAGAGTTATTAGCGGTTGTCTTATAAGCGCCGACTTAGAGGCATTTTCTTCTATGCGATCTCTGAAGTATTTGTATGAGTTATTTTGCATCTATGTTATTCAGGCTCGAACCTTGCGCTTTCAGATTGGAAGTAGCTTTTTTTTTATCTAATAAAAGGGGTCCAAAATCAGTGAACGATGAATGACATCAAATGTCGAATTTTATCTATTTTGCATACATCCTGACCCGCTGCTGCTTCCAATTTAGGAATCTTTCAAATAATAAGATAACTGGACAAATTCCAGTTTTCAATCAACAGCTGTTGGTATTGTATGCACCTAAACTGAGCAGCTGACTTTTTCATATCGGAAAACTGTATTAATACGTGCTTATTAAGAGACCTTTCTGGGAACAACCTCTCTACGCTCCCACCAGCTTTTCCATTTACGCTGACACAGTTGTACGTTTTTTTTTGCGTGCAAAGTCGCCCAATACAAGTAGTCTATTCACATTTGCTTTGTTTTATTCATTATTTAGGAAACTTCAGAATAACAGATTAGAGGGAACACTTAAGCGTTATGAAAAAGTTAACTTCTCGAATCTGACACATTTGTTCGTCCTCACCTCACAAATTTGTATCATCCAGCTTGGAACTCTATTGACGTAAAATCTTTTTGCATACGTGCTAGTATACTTTCGAACAATATGCTTACTGGAGAATTGCCCTCATGTTTCGGCTCATTTAAAAAACTACAAGTTTTGTACTGAATGAGTGACTTTTTTTTGTTTCAACCCCAGTATCACATTAATACCAACATCTTTAAATTTTAGTGATGTACATAGAAACCATCTGTCTGGCAGCGTCGAAGACGTCAGCATGCTTTATGAACTACATATATTGTATGTGCGATAGGAATTTAGGGATTGGCTGGTGCTTGTAAAGTTCATTAATTTGAGTATCGCTAACTCTATACACACTATACAAAGTGATATTTCAAATAATAATTTTTCTGGAGAATTCCCAGGCACTGTTCTATGGCTTCCCGTTATTCGAATTATGTACGGTCTGTGATTTAGCGGGTGCAGCCATTTTTTCAGCTGTCAAAAATAATGTTTGCATTTGAAGAGATTATAAGCTTGGCCTCAAGACATGGATTTTTGAGAGCGAATTCACCTAATTCAGAGCTTTCAATGTAGAAGAGACCTTTTGATTTTAAATACTTCAGTTTTTAACACGTGTTATGATAGAAATTTAGAAGGCAACTCTTTTTTTGGAGAAATACCAAGATTCATCCGAAGTAGCGTTGAAAAGCTGTACGTTGAATATTTTTTTGCAATTTTGGGTCTAGGCTGAATTTTTGTTTTTCTGTTGAGGTTGTTGTCGATTGTTCTCTGCCCTTGTTTTTCCTCCTTACTGATATCTAGTTAAATCAACAGAAATTTAGCTAAAAACAACTTTACTGGGCCAGCGCCTTATTTCATTTCATGCAGGAATTTGAGAGAACTGTGCGTACAACACAACCTACATCATAGTCCTAGCGCATACACAGGGTCGCTCAAATTGGAACAATGGTTGTTAATCTTTGCATCTGTTCTCACACCTTTTCAGAAATTTGTCCTATAACAACTTGACCATGGATTGTGACGAATCTGCATTTACTGGCACTAACTTGAAAAATGGCGTATGGTATGCAGGTTCCAAAGAAACTGACACTTTTTTCTTTTCGTTGAATTCTCATCACATTTTTGTTCTTTAGTTCTCTGATCGGGAACCATTTCGGACTATCGTGTACCTATTCGTACTGTGAAACCTATGCGTCAACGACAGCGTAGATGATGGCACCAAACAACGTATCTAGGCAAAAGAGCACCTCTATTTCTTGGTGTGTGAGATGCTACACATACTAATATGTGTTATACTATATATATACTCGCCACACACACTATTCACATATCTTTTTATGCACACGTCTCTCATTCTGCCATACTATCAATGTCTACTACTTATGCGTCATTTCTATCTGTAAATGCCCTTCCCAGTTCATACTCTGAATGATACATTATACTATTACTATCCATACATCTTCTTTATATCATACTATCCACACATTATTTTCACCGTATCATTCATGCTATCTACACACTTTTTTCACTATATCATATTTTCTATCCATCCTCTAATTCTGATATCCAATTCATTTTCATAATCTACATTCATCTATCAACACACCTCCACACATAATGTACCCCGATCCTGGACGTACCCTACTGTCAATTCTTCTCTGCTTATCCTGCTTTTCTCACTCCTCCACTTGTCATCTTACTACTCAGCTTATTTTCTTTCTATTCCATACAATCTGCACTGCTTATTATATCATGCTATATGTATACACCTCTAAATATCATCATACTATTCTCTCTACACATTCACTTTATTACAATATACATGCACCCCCGCACTCTTTATTCTGCCATAATACTACATACTATCCACACTATTCAACCTACAGCATATTACCCATGCGCCGTTGGATTTATCATACTATCTGCATAGTATCTACACACTCACACCCTCTGTCATACTCTGTCCACATATTATCTACACAATCCTCATTCTATCATACTATCCAATCCTGTTTTATCCAATCCATACATAATTAATTTTATACCTATTCTATTATCCTATATTTTATTTATTATATTTTATAATACACTAAATAGTAGTGATAGTATATATATTAAGCTTTTATTTGTTTATCTTATATACATATACAATTTGCATACCGTAGTTTATTTTTTTTGCAGTTTTAATTATTATAATAGTATTTTTATTACTATTTGCTATATAATTATATATATATACATAAAATACACGTAAAAATTTTCATATGACCATGTATTTTATCAGATATCTCTCCTATTATATTATTAGTATTGCACATAATCCCATATTGTATTATTACATGTTATTATTATGTTATTGTTTATTTATTATTATTTTGTTGTTTATTGTTTATTTATTATTATTTTGTTGTTTATTGTTTATTTATTATTATTTTATTGTTTATTTATTATTATTTTATTGTTTATTTATTATTATTTTATTGTTTATTTATTATTATTTTATTGTTTATTTATTATTATTTTATTGTTTATTTATTATTATTTTATTGTTTATTGTTTATTTATTATTATTTTATTGTTTATTGTTTATTTATTATTATTTTATTGTTTATTGTTTATTTATTATTATTTTATTGTTTATTGTTTATTTATTATTATTTTATTGTTTATTGTTTATTTATTATTATTTTATTGTTTATTGTTTATTTATTATTATTTTATTGTTTATTGTTTATTTATTATTATTTTATTGTTTATTGTTTATTTATTATTATTTTATTGTTTATTGTTTATTTATTATTATTTTATTGTTTATTTATTTGTTATTATATGTTATTATTTATTGCTATACCGTAATGTTTAAGACTGGTTTGTGATGGTATATTTCTTATCCTTTTATATCAGATACATTTCTATAATATTTATATCATTGTATTCATTATTTACTATTGAATGTTATACATACATATAACATTACTTTATCTGATACAGTTTATTTATATTTATATTATATCTCTATACAAATTCATTTAAACCATTATATAATGTACATGTTATTATTATTAGTCTTATTATTATGTATTTTATTTTACATACATACATTAATTTCGGATTTTCACATTTAATACTATATTCATCCCATTCAAATATATTATAGTATAATGGAATGGTGCATAAATAAATAATACAAATTCATCTGATAAATATATTACTTATAAATAATGTAGATTAGTTGTTGTTTTTCCTACATATATTCAATAACATCCAATATCACTAAATCCGTAGAATATAGTTAGCTATTACTATATATTTATATACATATATATGTACAGATATTTCAAATATTTATTAATTTTATATGATGAAATATCTATGTCCCATACTAGTTAGTTTAAGTAGAGTATGTCTGTCTTGCGTGTATATATGTATTCTCGAAAATATTTATTTTTTTAATTAGTATATATATAATTATTATTGATATATATATATACATATTGAAGATATTTATAGTTGTTATGTAGAATATATTTCATTACTGCTGTATATAAAGTATCTATCCCTCTGAGTAGACTACATTATTTATTCAATGTTAGTCCGTATTGTTAATATTATATATTATTAATATTATACATATACCTCAAATTGTATGTTCTCATAGCAAGATTCCCAGAATGATCCAGATTGACACGTCTCGAAAGTTTACTATACTTGTTTAATCTAAATATTATAATAATGTTATTTAGTTTTTATTATTATATATTGGTTTATTATCTCATATAATGGATTACATACGAATATAATCTCCTATGCTGTATATAATTTTTAGTTTTATTGTTTAATGGTATTTTATTGTTATTGCTAGGTGCTGTCCAATTAGATTAGGTGCTTCAATACTGCGCATAAACCAAACTACACTATATGATTTCATACTATTAATATTATTATATTACTATTTTATATTGCTATTTATTTTATACTACACTATACACTGTTTCTAGATTATGCATATGTATTATATAACTGTTATTACATATTAAGTTATTTGCTGTATCTCTAATATATAATGTTAGTTATACTATTATATAAAATATAAATATTTTAAATTAGATAATGATTTGAGAATCGTTAATGATGCATTCATCTTGTCATTTGGCATGTCTCTCCATATAATATATGAATATATGATGTTTTATTGACGTAAAAATATATAACTTGTAGATATGTTAACTCATATATAGATTTGTATATACCTATATTATTACTGTACATATTTCTATATATTTCAATAGTTTTATTATTATTTCTCATATCATCCGTTTATATTTCTATATTATATTACATACAACATTTTCAAATAGTTTATTGATACAGTCTGGTATAGTTATTATTATAACTTATATCTGTATATAGTTTATGTTACTATTTATATTATCTATATTAATTTGTGTATATAATGTTATTTACATACATTATTTCTAGATTGATAGATGTTTTATATGGTAGTATTTTATTCAATCTGTTATATGATATATTTCTATAGTATATAGTAATCAATTCATATATTAATATTTATGTATAATTTTATAATAATAATACACATATTATTACATATAGTTCTTTTAGACTTTTTGCGTTACATATACTCCTATCATAGACATTTTCTGTACCTATTTCAATGATCTATATTTATTTATATAGTATAATCTGTCTCGCGTGTGT